>NC_134484.1:332351456-332432656 GCF_040206685.1 Ascaphus truei
CCCGCTAATACATTTAACTGCTGCCTGTGTCACAGGATGGTGGGAGCAGGGCGAAATCAAAGCACAGACATTTGATAACATTGACAGATCATGAGTATTTCCAAACGTATTCCCTTCATGTCTTTTCAAAGCCAAAACAAAATCAGGCTGGGAGATTGGTGCACAGGCCCTCTAGAAATATTACGTTTCTAAAATGAAAACCTGCTTTGGCTGGATACTGAATAAAGCAGGGAAAAATATCCGCCTGTAAATAAAAAAATATACAATTGTAGCATCTTGTCTGTATCCCTTAACCCTTTGAGTGCCCTAGGACAGGGGTGCAAAAAATGGGGGTTGGGCCCACCAGGGGGTGCGTGACGCTTACAGAGGCCTCGTGCTCTTCCCCAAAGCATTTAAATGAAATGACGGGGGACCGCGCAAGGCCTCTCTAAGTTCTCTTATCTTGTCTCCGATGAGACGTCACATGATGCCGGAGACAAGATAAGAGGGGGGTAGAGCAGGCAGGGGGGGGGGGGAGTTTGCGCACCGCTGCCCAAGGACATAACTACTAGAGACGAACACATTTTTTTTGATGATTTGGGTACGCAGTGGATCGGCGGGTACCTTTTGTCTGCGGATTGCAGCGGATTCATGTCAAAAAGGACGATTCGCAGTTTGCAGATTTTTTATTATGATTACTAATACACTCCACGGATTCCGCGACCCATCAACGGATTTGTAGAATCCAATCCGCGGATCCTACAAATCCGTCCACAGGTTGTATCCAATGGTGAATTTTGGTGAATCCGCGCGGGTTGAAACCACCCAAATCGATTTGCAGATTTTACACCACATAACGGATTTTGGGGGTAACATCAGCGAAAATCCGGGGAAAGTGATTTGGGCGGATTCGCCCATCTCTAATACCTAATGGGATCTGGCACAATGGGTTCCCCATGACGTAGTAGCTCCGTCCCGCCCCAAAATGCTTGTTTTCTTAGGGGAGATAGCGTCCTGCACTCCTCTTCCCTTCTGTCCCAATATCAGTGATGGAGAAGTGGTCACGTAATCGCGAGTGACGGAGGGGCTGGTGAGCATGTTTGCCAGGAACATTCTCATACAGAATTCGGCACCCTTTCACCGGAGCACCACATTGCCTGTTAACCCATTGAGTGCCAGGTAGGTGGCGGGGGCGAGAGTGCCACGGCCCCTAAGTTACTGAGTCATCCCATTTCCGGCCGCCATCAGTGCAGATTGTGATGTCCCATAAGACGAGCATTTATGGGGGACTGTAGCTACTATGACATGAGTCATATTTAATTGGCTTTTGGGGTATGTGTCATTGAGCTGCATTCTACCAACCAGAGAAATTAAGATTTAATTGACTTTTGGGGTATGTGTCATTGAGCTGCATTCTACAACCAGAGAAATTAAGATTTAATTGGCTTTTGGGGTATGTTTGTGAGCTGATTCCTATCAATTGAGAGAGAAATGATAATCTAACTATTTTGTAAGTCTGAGTTGATTAGACAAACCCCTCCCTTAAGTGTTAGTCAAATGCATGTGAATAGGGTACTTAAGTCACTGTAGCATGGCTGTTTAGCCATAAGGCTGTGTAACATTAAAAGCGTTACATCATAAGTGTACATCAAAAGTGTCTACAAGAGTTAATTTTGGAGTTGAAATTGGAGGAAGATCTGGACTCTGCATTACAACTTTGCCACTGTGAGACATTCACTTTTAACATCTGTGATTATTTGTACACTTTTATCCTCCAGTACCTTAGAACTCTCTCCTCCTGCATCTCACTATACCCTCCCTATTTCTTTTTCTGTTTACTGTTTCCTCACTCCTTTGTGAGCATTTCTGTTCTCTACAACATCTCCACTCCACCATTATTTTTCACCTTTCTCCCAACAACTTATTTCCTCAATAAAAAACACCCACACAAATCCTCTATTCACATCCTCTATCTACTCCTTCCTGCTGCTGTGGATCTTCCCTAAGCCTGAAGCCAGACATACACACCTGATCTCACTCATGCCTCCCTGCCACCTCTTCCCCTGTAAATGGTGTTAACCTTTTCATTTAACACTGACCTTCCTTAAATTTTACCCAACAAATCAAGCATCCCAATAAGCTGCCCTCATGGCTAATGTCCCACACTCAGTCACTCCTACCACCCATTGTGACCAAGCACTGCCATCTACAGCACTTACTCCCTCACCTGCTGTCTCTGTAAGTTTCCCATTAAACCTCTTAGATTGTAAGCTCTGCGGGGCAGGGATTTCCTTTCCTATTGTCTGATTTTGCTGCACTTATTATATAATTATAATTCCCTGTACTGTATTCTTTGTGAAGCGCTGAGTACACTTTTGGCGCTATATAAATGAAGTCATACAATATAATACAATGAGGCACGCAGGGTGCCGGAACCTACAATCTAGTAGCTATGTCCCAAATCACTATAGTTGTAAAGCTTACCTTCTGTACAGTATATACGAGAAAAATTGTGGCATTCATTATATTGTTCCAAAACATACATATGTAGCAGGCATTATTGCTCATGTCAACTGGTTAATTATTGCGTGCGTTAAGAAAATGACGGGGGAGTTACCATTTGTTTTAATGGAGCTGCTGTTTGAGATCTCATGTAACATATCACACCAGCGTCGGCATTATACATCAAGGCAACAAGAGCAATAACGTCTGCTACAGTACATCTATATTACCACAATTAAAATGGATTTGAAGCAAAAGATGACTGTGTGCTCATCTGCATGTCATTTCCCAGAATCCCTCGCTGCAGTCGAAGCACTGTATGGGTAAGAGAAAATGGTGAAAAGCAGGGTTGCATGCCCGTATGAGACTTGTGAATGTGCGCACAAGTCAAATTTTTATTTGCTGCATGATTTACCGAAGCAGCTGTACTGTTTTTCAATTCTTTGGATGTCATGCATTACCAGTAGGTACCAAATCCCTAATGAGATGGCTTTCAAGTGTTAACAGGAATGACTGCTCTAAACTTTACAGCACTTTCATGCCGTTGATCTTTGCAGTTTAAAATGTAGCTGATGTTATTTTCAAAAATCCTAATGTTCCCTACTCTATCAAAAATGAATAGAAACGGGAAGAACATGTTAAATCACTGCTCCTGCAGTTGTAAGTGGCCATTGTTTGTAAGGCAGGAGGTGATGCATTTCAAAACAAACAAAATGAACAAAAATGTGTGGATATGTAACCAAACACAAAAAAGATAATGGGTGCCAAATTGAGAAAGATTTACTGTAAGTGTGATGGAAAAGCAATATGAAACACGGCACACAAAAATATATATATTTCATCCATTATGTCCCAGCACAACCATCTCTTCAAAAGAGTGTAGGACGCATGGAAGATATTTTCCTCTAAGTACAGTAATTGTAGAGCTCTCAGATTATAGCAAGGGCATAAACATAATCCTTGAATTTGACCTCCAGTATTCCAATCAAAATGTCTGGTGGCGGCTCATTTTATTCTCGTTAATCACATCATTATTTGCTTAATTATCTAATAATAATAATAATAGCATGTTCTTGTATAGCGCTGCTAGTTTTACGTAGCGCTTTACAGAGACATGTTGCAGGCACAGGTCCCTGACCCGTGGAGCTTACAATCTATGTTTTTGGTGCCTGAGGTACAGGGAGATAAAGTGACTATGCCAAGGTCACAAGCAGCCGACACCGGGAAATGAACCAGGTTCCCCTGCTTCAAACTCCGTGCCAGTCACTGTCTTTACTCACTGAGCCACTCCTTTCTAAAAAATAAAAATAAGTTATATTTGATGGAATTAATTCTACTTCTTCTACTAGATGGATTGAAAGTTTTAAAGCAGCCATACCGCCTTTTCTCATTCCCCCACCCACTTTTTCTCACACGATCGGAACAAGGGGTGCAGTTACTAGTGTCTCTGCCACTCCAGGTGCAAGAAAAATAGCTGTCCAAATCTCACACGAAATGTCGGCCAAAAGGATGGCACAACGTCATCCTCTGCAACTTCCTATTGGATAGCCAATTAAAACCGGTCTAGGTTGTTTGGTTGCGGCCGTTTCCCTGTGACCAAGGCGCCACCGGCATTTAGCCGCCACTCAGGTCGCTGACAAGCTAAGCCCCTAACCTTAAGCCTTATCCTAAACACCTTACGTAGGCCCCTTTACCCCCCGATCCCTTACCCTAAAAAACCCTTATCCCAGTGCTAATTACCTACCTTGGGGCCGAAACGCAAGCACCGAAAAATCCTCGACAGCTAAAAGTCGCCGGCTAAATGGCCACATCTACTAATCCCATTCTGATCTAAAACAATACATTGTTTCGGGGGAAAAAACCACGTGCCTGCATTACCACTTTACAGAGAGTAAAATACTGTCGAGTTCTGCCCATGATACAGTACTAGACTCAGTAGAACTATACCTTACCATACCTTTAACCATTTGCCTCCATCTGGACAAGGCCCGGCAAACTCAGAATAGCTTGGAGACCAATTTTTAAGATCAACTGCAAGACTTGGGCCACACCAAGAAAAAATAAAACACAGTCACTAACCAATGCGTACACTTTTTGAAGTGAAACTTCCTTAGTGGCGCCTCATTCGTGATGGGGCAAAAAAGAATTGTGGAGACAGAAATGAAACGGATGTGACGTCAGTGCTGGCAGTTGAGGCCGGGCTGTGTTCTGGCTCAGCCCGACCCCAACACTGACATCACACCCGCTCCACAAATCAGATGCGGCGGCGGCGGCGATAGCCGCCGGCGCCGCTCCTAATCACCCCCCCCGAGCCCCACACCCCCCACACACCGTGACATATGCGGCGGCGATAGCCGCCGCTCCTAACTGCCGCTGCCATGCCGCGCAGCCTCTCTCCTCCCTACCTCCGCTTTCCTGCTGACATGCGGCAGCGGCGGCAGCCCTCAAAATTTAATTGGCAGCCGGTGATTCGCTGTCACGTAAGGTGTGTTAAGGGGTATTTAATTCCCCTCATCCGGCACGGGCTCTGTGGTGCTGCCCGCCGTGGAGTACGCTGCTCCGTGGTGGGATAGCTGAGGCTGAGGCTCCACCCCCTGCCCTGTCACTCCTGCTTTGGTAACGGGACCACGTGTCGCCGGGGGGGGGGGGCTGGGAGTCCGCAGCTCCGTGTCCGCATTCACACAACACAGAGAGAGAGACACACACTGACCAGCTCCTGGGACCAGGCCCGCTCTCTGTCCCAGCCAAGCGCTCTGCCGGGTTGGAGACTCAGACAGAGCCCCCCTGCGCATGCCATTCCTCCACCGCCGTAACGGCCGCCGCTGCCCGCGCCCGCTGACATGCGCGGTAGTCATGGCGATGCTCACAGGCGGCTCGGAGTCCTCCTTGCGCTGCCGGGTGAATGAGGACGGCTTTCCCCCCCTCCTCCTCCCCCGCTCAACATACTCACCGCCGTCACAGCTAACGAGTGCCGAGATCCTGCACTGGTGCGGCTGCGCCGAACTGCTGCTGCTCTCCGCGGGGGCCCACCAAGTTAAGGAGTTCTCCAGCTTCGAGGCTGGCGCTGCCAACCAGTCGAAGGCTCTGTTCGTGGTGAGCTGCGGGGGGTGAGTGGATGGGGTGTACTTCACGGCTGAGGTGATGTGGGCGCCGCTGCTGCTGGTCCCGATCTCCCCACACATATTCCTGGCCCCGGCCTTCTCCTCTCTCTTCCCGCTGCTACCTGGCGGAGACCTGCAGGCTATCAACTGCAGCTGGCCGGACAAGAAGAGGATCCCGGGGTTGAGGACGTGGAGCTGCCCTCCTTGCCCCCCGAGCTACAGCTTCACATCCGGAGCCTGGTTTCAGGACTCAACCACCTGATGGAGGGTATCGGGGTGAGAGAGGAGTGCTTCTCGCCTCCTGCTCCAGTAACGCGGGAAGCGGGGGGGTTTGAGCGTGCCGCTTCCCACGCAGCACTGCCGGAGGGGGGGGGGGGCTCTTAAGCACAGGGGGGGGGTGAGAGAGAGTCAGGAGACTCTGCCAGAGCCCCTGCGGTCCGCAGCTCGGGGGGGGGGGGGAGAGAGAGTCAGGAGACTCAGCCAGAGCCCCCGTGGGTCCGCAGCTCGGGGGGGGGGGGGGGGGAGAGAGAGTCAGGAGACTCAGCCAGAGCCCACGTGGGTCCGCAGCTCAGGGGGGGGGGGGGGGGGAGAGAGAGTCAGGAGACTTAGCCAGAGCCCCCGTGGGTCCGCAGCTCGGGGGGGGGGGGGGGGAGAGAGTCAGGAGACTCAGCCATAGCCCCCGTGGGTCCGCAGCTTGGGGGGGGGAGGGGAGAGAGAGTCAGGAGACTCTGCCAGAGCCCCCGTGGTTCCGCAGCTCGGGGGGGGGGGGGGTCTTGGGAGGGGAGTCAGGAGAGGGGGAAGGACAAAGAAATAGAGACACACATACACATAGACTGACACACATACACACACACAGTGCCTGACACACATACACACACACAGTGCCTGACACACATACACACACACACACACACTGACTGACACACATAAACACACACACTGACTGACACACATAAACACACACACACACACACACACATAAACACACACCCACACCCACACACACTGACTGACACACATAAACACACACACACACACACACACATAAACACACACCCACACCCACACACACTGACTGACACACATAAACACACACACTGACTGACACACATAAACACACACACACACACACACACACACACATAAACACACACCCACACACACTGACTGACTGACTGACACACACACACACACACACTGACTGACACACACACACACACACACACACACACTGACTAACACACACACACACTCACACACACTGACTGACACACACACACTGACTGACACACACACACTGACTGACACACACACACTGGCTGACACACACACACTGGCTGACTGACATACACACACACACACACTGACACACATACACTGACTGACACACACACACACACACACACACACTGACTGACACACATACACACACACACACACACACACACACACACGCTGACTGACACACATACACACACACACACTGACTGACACACACACACACACACACACTGACTGACACACTGACACACACACACACACACACACACACACACACGCTGACTGACACACATACACACACACACACTGACTGACACACACACACACACACACTGACTGACACACTGACACACAGACACACATACACACATACACACACACTGACACACATACACACACACACTGACACACTGACTGACATACACACACACTGACACACTGACTGACATACACACACACACACACACACACACACATACATACATACACACACACTGACTCACACACATACACACACACTGACTGACACACACACACGCACGCACACTGACTGACACACACACATACACACACACTGACTGACACACACACGCACGCACACTGACTGACTGACACACACGCATGAACACACATACACACACTGACTGACACACATATACACACACTGACTGACACACATACACACACACTGACTGACACACATACACACACACACTGACTGACACACATACACACACACACTGACTGACACACACACACACACACTGACTGACACACATACTGACTGACACACGCACACGCAGTTACACGAGGAATTCACACTTATTGCAAATACAGGGGATGTATGCCAAGCACGCACGTTCTAAGTCCAAATTTATTTGTGTTTTGTCAATGAAATTGTATTTTGATTTTTAATTAAAACATCACAAATACAATTTCTGTGACAAAAGTCAAAGAAGTTTCACTTACTATGCGCGTGCACAGCACACACAGCTTTTTTTCTTAAGCCTTCCTTATTAAAAATATGTAAATGTCCCTGGTATCTCTCTCCTACCATCCTCTCCACTATCATCCCCTCCGTCTTCGCCACCCCCATCCCCTCTCCCACTCCCTCTTCTCCACCCCCCCATCCCCTCTCCCCCTTCTCCTCCCCCCCTCTTCTCCACCACCACCCGCTCCCTCTTCTGCACCCCCCATCCCCTCTCCCCCCTCACTCCTCTCATTGACCATCCCCCCCATCACCTCTTTTCCCCCATCCCGGCTCTCTCTCTCCCCATCCAGAGGTCTCTAGAGAAAAGGAAACAGAATTCTGGTAAGTGGCCATGAGGGGGAGGAAGACTCTCCCCCAACCACAACACACACACACATTACCCCATCTCTCTCAAAATACAAATAACCCCCCCCCCACCCACAATGCCCCCCCACACATTACCCCTTGCCCCTACAATTCACACACAATACCCCCCTATACAATACACATAGTTTTTTGTACCTCGGGGGAGACTCCATTGCTCTGGCACACACCAATGGGGGGGGGAGGGGGTGCACCGATCACTGTGTGTGTGTGTGTGTGTGTGCAGGGGGGGGAAGAGAAAAGGTCCAGCAGCTATCAGAGGCCTGGCAGCCGGACGCAACTTCCAGAGCCAGCCTGTTGCCCCCCCCCCCAATTCCCCCGCAGCTGCCAGGCCTGTCAGTTATCCCACCTCTCACCCCCTTGTTCCAGCGCACCATCTCTCTGCTGATTGGGCCCCATGGCGACAATTTGTGGGTCACGAGCCGTGTGTTTTGGCAGCCTTGATCTAAACCTTGCTGCATGAATACTTCCATTGGTGTAGCACTGAGGCACAGATCCACAAAAGGGTGCTAAAATTTAGCACACCTTTACTCCCCTTCATATATATGGAATCTGAGGTGTGCTAAAACTTAGCACCCTGCTGGGCCTGACTCCTACGTTCACTATGTGCCTTATTAAATCTAGTGTGATATCGCTGATTCGGTTCTACAGCACGGGAAGTCCCTTTCAAGTCAATCTCTTTATTGAACAAGCCCCTACATAGGGCTCAGTTTGGACTGCACTTGCTGCTTCCAGGTATTGTAGAATAAACATGTCAGGGTGTTACCTGGTAGTTCAGGAAAGGAAGATATCAATGTCACAGGAGAACAGGACAATTTACACCAGGGATCAGTACACTAGACAGAACTGCAAAGTTGATCAAAAGTTAATTTATTGGGAAAAAAAAAAAAGTTTCCACAAACTTCCCATACATAAGACACACACACAAACTCACAAAACTGGGGTATCTGGGGGAACAACCGAAAGTCGTGGGTGCAGGAACCTACGTCTGGAAGCTTCCCCCGATATGCGTTCCCAACTTTTGCCGCTATCCTCTGTAGTATGGACAGCACTGCCTTGCTCTCCGACGGCTCGCATTTTTAAATAACGCATCAGCTAAAAATCTAACCTATAAAGCCATTTCAAGTTAAGGGCCCACATACCCAAGAGATGATCGCTCACTCTTCACACCCCAGGCAGGAGGCTTCAAGCGCCATGTAAAACCAAAATGGATGTCAGCCTGGGCTTTTGCTGCTGTGGAACCTGGGTATGGAACCTCCTGTGAAATAAACTTCCACGTCCTTCATCTATTCCAGCTTTTAAGAAAAGGTTTAAGAACATTTTTTTTTTTTTTTTTTAATGAACCTAGCACTTAATGTTGAGATTATTCAATATTTCTGATTCGATGAGATGCTGACAATATTTATTTTCCTTTTAATGGAGATTATTTATTTTTTTTATATATATTTACGGTTTTATCTCTAATGTGCCTAGAAGGGGCGCAATTGACATAATAAAATATATATTTTTTTAAATGTACTGCAGTTTTCCAGCATCCTTAAGGGGCTGTAACATAATTTATAAGAGGCAACTACCTGACAGGAGACGAGTAAAACACTTTATGAACACAGTCAGTGCAGAAAAACTATGCATTAATAAACAGTCTGACATTGTTAGAGAAAAATTACTATTTTTAATGGAAATTATTGTCAGGTTTCTTTGGTACATTTCAACTAGAAGCAGTAAAATGTACCTATTAGTAATGCTCTAGTAACACACCAAAAGTATGTTTTGATAGGAGCAAGCACCTAAGCTGCTTAGCAGAATGGCTGTGTAAGTGTCAATCTGAAGAGGTCTTACCTCACAATATGTAAATGGGAAAATATTGAAGGCGATAATGTACATTATCTACAATGATGTGGTGGTTGGACGCGCCCCAATTTAAATTTCTGCCGCCTGGGTGAAAATAGGGGAATCTCAACATATGCAATTAGTTGAAAGGAACACCCTAGCTAGCGCATACAAATGTAACAACTAATGAAACATTGGGTATTTTTGAAGCAAATGGTACCGAGATTCCTAGAGACAATAAAATATGCAGATTAAATCATAACATTTTAATCAAAATTAAACACTTATACAGATATTGATGACAAATACCAAACTTTTAGTTTAGTATACCTAAAATCTGGAACACCAAACCTTAACTAACAACAACAAACAATAAAACATACATATCAATAGAAGTAATCAATTATATAAGGACTAGGAAGTAGATGCAATGTAATGGCATATGGGTAGTTTATTCCCAGAAAAAGAAGAAAGGTCCAAGCTGTAATTGGATTTACTGCATATGTTAGGCACTATGGCCCGAATTAGAAAACGGTCAAATAGAATAAAATGTTTGTCTCCGCTTTGTGTCTCAAAAAGGGTTTATACCCTCTTTCCTGATTGTAGGGGAATATATGTGCACAATTCGATGTAATTGAATTTTCACCTTATAGTGATATCATTAAAACAATATGGAGTAACTCCGTAGTATTGAGATGATATGTTGTAGCCAGTAAACTGTGTGGATACGATACCTCTCTTCAAATAGAAAGAATGAGAATATTGATTGCTCTCAGGCTGCCTCCATTGTTGTGTAATATGTGAATTTGACGGCAAGTGTTGGTGCAATCTTACCCCAGGGCTCTGCTGTATGGACCAAGTGGATCCACGGTCCTCGCATCCACCCGGTACTGCACTAGCCTTGTGTTTTTCCGCAGTCTTGCACACCAAATGTATTGCCAGTTCCTCAAGCGGACGTCCGGGGAAATTCTCCCCTCCCACTGCTCCCCGGTTCTGGTCGCTGCACTCCTCGCGCTCGCCCGATACCGGATTGCTATCCTGTCCGGTTCCCAGCTCCACCTGCAGGCTTTACCGGCTCCGTGCAACGTCCCGACCACTGGTCTCCACGGCAAAACTATCAGACGAAAGGACCTTCCTTCCCTGCTGCCTGTCCTGGCTCCAGAAATTACACTCAGCTGTGCCGATCAATTACGGGTCCTCACAAGGTTTCAAGTGTCTCACTCTAACACCCTACGCATTGTATTGTATGTCTTTATTTATATAGCGTGATTAATGTACATAGCGCTTCACAGTAGTACAGCAGGGCCCCGGCTATACGGCGGGTTCCGTTCCAGAGGCCCGCCGTATAGTGAAAATCGGCGGAAAGCGGATCCAGCGATTTTCAGTGCTGCGCATGCGCAAACCGGCATTTTTGCCATTCTGCGCATGTGCGACCTGCTGTCTGCGCGCGCAATCGGCGGTCTGCACGCGCAACCGGCGGTCTGGGCATGCGTGCCGGGCGCACCCGCCCGTTCTGCGCATGCGCGATTTTAAATTCAACATGGCGGCCTCCTTCTCGGTGCCGCCGTATCAGCGAATCGCCGAGAAGCGGGGCCCTGCTGTAATACACATGGTAATCATATAAAATAACAAATAATATAAATAACAGGTAAAGAGAATAAGTGCTTCAGACATAGAAGTAACATTAAGGACAAGGAGTCCCTGCTCCGAGGAGCTTACAGTCTAGTTGGTAGGTAGGGAGAACGTACAGAGACAGTAGGAGGGACTTCTGATAAGTGCATCTGCAGGGGGCCAAACTTTATGTATCGTGTCCAGTGTTATCACCAAACACTTGGCTTCGTCAGGGGTTCCAATGTTATCACTATAACGTGAAAATTCAATGACATCGAATTGTGACCGTATATTCCACTACAATCAGGGAAGAGGGTATAAACCATTTTTGAAAGACAAAGCAGAGACAAACATTTTATTCTATTTGATGGTTTTCTAATTCGGGCCATAGTGCCTAACATATGAAGTAAATCCAATTACAGCAAGGACCTTTCTTCTTTTTCTGGGAATAAACTACCATTATGCCATTACATTGCATCTACTTACTAGTCCTTATATAATTACTTCGATTGATATGTATGTTTTATTGTTTGTTGTTAGTTAAGGTTTTGTGTTCAAGCTTGAACAAGATTGTAGGTATTCAGAACTAAAAGTTTGGTATTTGTCATCAATATCTGTATAATTTTTATTTACATTTTATGATTTAATCTGCATATTTTATTAACGCTAGGAATCTCTGTACCATTTGCTTCAAAAATACCCAAGGTTTCATTTTTATGCGCTAGGGCAGCGGTGCGCAAACTGTGGGGCGCAAGATTATGTAGGGGGGGGCGCGGGCTGCTTGCAGGGAAACCTGGGGGCGGGCAGAGCTGTGCATGGGCGGCCAGAAGCTCCATGCTGCTGCTTCTATGTGTCTGTGTCTTGCAAGGGGGCGGGGCCAGAAGCTCAGTGCTGCTGCTTCTATGTGTCTGTGTCTTGCAGCGGGGGCGGGGCTTCTCTCTGCACACAGACAGCCCCTCCTTCTCTTCCTGTCTGCTTCCCGCACCAGTTTTCAGCAGTATGGGGGGTTGGGGGATCGGAGCATGTCGCCCCCCCCCCCAGGAGAAGGTGTGTGTGTGTGTGTGTATTGAGTTTGTGTGTGTGTGTGGGGGGGGATTGAGTTTGTGTGTGTGGTGGGGGATTGTGTGTGTGTGGGGGTATAGAGTGTGTGTGTGGGGGGGGGGGATTGTGTGTGTGTGTGGGGGGGGATTGTGTGTGTGGGGGGGGGCTTGAGTGTGTGTGTGTGGGGGGGATTGAGATTGTGTGCGTGTGTGTGTGTGTGTGTGTGTGGGGATTGAGTGTATGTGGTGAGTGTGTGTATGTGGTGATTGATTGAGAGTGTGTGTTGTAATGCAGTGGTGCGCTAACTGGGGGGGCAATGAGGCGCAAGATTATTTAGGGGGGCGCAGGCAGCGTGCGCCGAAAACTGGGTGCGCGGGGCGGCAGACGCTGTGCGCGAGGGGCAGCCAAGAAGATGTGCACGGGCGGACAGCCGAAGATGTGTGCGGTGGCTGAACAGGATAGTGCAGGTGGCGGCAACGTGATGGTGTGTGAGCGCACGCGCAGGGGCTTCGGAGGCACGGGGAGGAGCACGCCCGAGCACGGTAAAGTCAAACGCCCCTCCTTCCGGTGTCTGCCCTGCAATAGCGCTGTGTTCCTGCTCTCCTCCGCTGGCAACCTGCTTCGCTGCGATCCTCTGCAAGTGAAAGGGTCGGCTGCCACTGTATCAATCATACTATGAATGTACAGAAATAATGTAAAAAAAAAAGTGTGAAACACAACATTGAAAACGGGAAAAAATAAATAATACTGTAGGTAGGAGTTTGGATGACAATGGGGATAGCAAGACAAAGAGCAGGGAGGGGAAGGAAGAAAAAAAAGGGGGGGGGAGAGGGAAGGGAGGTAGCAAAGAGGTGGATGAATGCCCCCCCAAAGGATTGCCTTTGTGCACGTACGCTCTCCCAAGCTTGGCGCTTGGGAAGACTAACAAAATTGACTTTGATGTGCGCTCAGCAGCAGTCAATACACACACACAGACACACACAGACACACACAGACACACACACAAATAGACCCGATCCACACTTGCAAATTATGCAGGACACCCTGTGCTCATGCTTGGAGAGTTGGTGATGTCACCGCTCTCAGCGGCAGCGTGGACGCAACCTAATTTTGCAAGCGCGAGCAAGTATTTAAACATATTTGGATTTATATTGTATACCGTTTAATAAAGGATTTTTTTTTTTTCCATGTGATTTTGATTACATCAGGCAGGGGGGGCCCCGAGAAATTTTATGGATGAAAAGGGGGGCTCGGCATAAAAAGTTTGCTCACCCCTGCGCTAGGGTGTTCCCTTCTTACCTCACAATACATTCCAAATACTCGACATGCACAGAAACCCGCATTGACTTGAATGGACACTATTGCATCTTATTAATAACCTCCATGGTCTGATAAGACGTCAGTCCACTTCATCCTAAACACAATGAGCTCGTCCTTGTACTGTACACTGTCCATTTTGATTGTATTTGCATGGTTAAGGCAGCAAATAAGTTTGCCAGAAGGTGTGTTACATTATTTTAAAAGGCTAACAGCATTTGGCTTCAGAAGCAAACAAATATGGTCTCTAATCAACTATGTTAAGGTTACCATTTGAAAAATAATCCGATACACATACAGTAGGGTGACCAGACGTTCCGCTTTTTGGGACTTTGTCCCGGGTCATGACTTTTTTTTTTTAAAATGTCCTAGTTTTTATCGGCGCTTGCCACTTTGCATGCACAATCGTTGTTAACCGGCTGCTCGTGCGCATGCACGCTCGGCAAGCTCCCATTGCGCATGCGTGGCCAGCACGTTGTCAGCAGCTCATGTGTATGTTCAATGGGCGCTCGCCGTTCACGCATGCATGAAATTCGGCCCGGTTTGTCTCGAGAAAAATATGGTCACCCTAGATACACAGGCACAACAAGGGCAATATAGCAAAGAGAAGCAAGTCGTTTCTGCCAGGTTCGATTACTAGCACAACTACTTTTAGGCTATACCAGGGAATTGCACCCGTACTACATTGTGTACATAGGCAGAATTCCTGAAGAAGCTCGACAAAACGTGTTTGCCTCTCAATGTACTCCGTAAAGATGCTGCACCGCCGCTGATTGTAACACTGCCGAAGCATGCTCCGAAGGTAGAACACACACGAGACAGCGGCACAGACAGTGGCAGCCACTGCAAGTCGCGATCCTCAGGCTGGGCTTATAGTGCTCTGACTCCATGATTAGTGATGTCAGAGGTGTGTCAGTTCCAGAGTGTACATAAGGCACAGCACTGTGTCTAAAGTTAGTCTAGTTCTGGAAGGAGTTCTGAGAAGAGTAAAGTTATGTTATAGTAGCTGAGTAGGAAGCCTGTGTCCAGGGACCTGGCACAGGGCAAAGACATCCCGGTTGGGATAGGGAATCCCTATTAAAGGAGAATTACACCTTTCGAAGTGAAGCACTGAGGGACAATGAGTGGCTAGAGAAACTACTGCGAGGGGCAACTAGCCCACATCAACCAATAAAGATGCTCTTAATCACAAACCCTCTCGTGTACGTGTGTGGAGTGAATGTACAGAGAGGAGCACCACCGAGGAGTTCCTCACCAGGACCATCCCCAAGTGACCGAAGGGACCCTGATGAGGTGGAGGCGCTGCACTGGAACTAGGTAGGACTCTGCACACTACCTCAGCTGCCTGTCTGGACGGGTCCTCCCCACACACCATCATGCGGGAGACTCAGGAGTCCTGTTGCCAACAGGTGCACCACCAGACACTACTACACTGTAATGGGGACCGGTTAGACCACAGGGGCCAATGTGAGATTGGGTGGGTCAGGCCGGATCAGAAATACCGTTACATTTGGAGGCGAGCTGCTGAGATCAGATCTGTCCTCAGGACAGGCTCTAGCTAGGCACACTGGGAAACAGGGAGAGAGTCTGCTGCCACTCTGTGCTGCGTAGGGACGGACCTAGGGGTGGTCAGGGGGCTGACGGGGTATTGTCAGTTCGCAGGGACGACCTAGGGGCCTGAAAGGAGTGAGGGGTCTGGAGCCGGGCTATAGCTGACCGAGTCACCTTGAGGTAGTGCTAGTTGGTAGGATGCCAGAAGGGATAGCCTGTTAACGTGGTCAGCAATCCTGGAGAGGGTCTGCGCTAGGCTGACCAAGAGAGGTAGACGCCCCAAGTACTGCATGGCAGAACCAGAGTACTCTAGCCCATTCCAGACACTTACCATAGGGAGCACAGACTGGGAGGAAGGAGTTACAGCAGACACCGAGAGAGTGAGCCTAGCCTGAGGTAGTGCAACATGAGTCCAGCCTAGATCAGGTACACATGTGGTGGTGCATCTGAAGCAAATCTTTATTGTACTGGTGTGGTGGCTGCCCCGCAGAGTGGAGCCCCATGTACGACAATTGGTACGAGAGCATAGCAACCCAAGAAATGGAGGATCCGCGCGGTGCGGAGAATCCAAAATGGCGATTGGAGGCTGAGGGGGAAGGCACCCGTGGCGTGCGCCCCACTGAAGAGCAAACTGTCGCTGAGCTGTCTTTAACTAATCTGCTCTGGAGTGGAGCGAAGGCTGTGGCTGCCCCGTTTTTGTCCTGTCTGGGACACCGAGGGGCCACCCTTGAAGAGTGTGAGGACATTGTGATAACTGGGGGGGAACCCAGCGAGAAAAGCAAACAAACTGACATTTCGGGCTTAAAAGCCAACCAAAATGGCGGTTCCCGCTTGCTAGGGAGACCGCATGGGCCAGTCGCAGAGAAAATGGCTAATGCAGAACTTGCAAAGAGCTGGCCGGGAATGGCGCGAACAGCAGAGCCCCGCCCTGATGGGGGGCATGGCGCGAAAGCTACGGCTGCGTCTTCATGGACAGTGACTCACTCGGCCCCTGTGCTGAGTCAACCGCTTAGTCTATGGGACCCTCCCCTGATTTCCACCAGGGGGAGTGACTTTCAATTATGGCCTGTGGGAATGCACCCACTGGGCCCAGGGATTGATATCCAGACGGCGCCACTACAAGAAGTAGTTCCGGCCGCGGAGGTAACGTGCAAAAAGGAGGGATATTTTGCACGAAAAGCAGCAGCTAGGAGAAGGCGGGAACTAGCCGCAGCCCAGGAATCCCACTCTGATGAGGAAATTGGCGCGAAAACGCAGACCGCGCCCACCAGGACTGAGAAAGGCGCGGCCTTAATTAAGGGGCATGACATTCCCCTGTGGGATCCGCCCATAATTGCAACCCCTGGGGGCGGGTTCCAGCTATGTCAGTGGAAGGAGGAGCCGAAGCAGGGAGTGGCGGATCCAGCAACTTCTACCAGTCAGTTGCGAGGAAACACTGACCTGAAGAGACCTATACAGGAAGTGACTCCTGTGAAAAGAATGGCCTGCTCCTCCACTGTGGGCACGATGGTTTCCACCAAGCCCTACTCGGTACCCGGCGGGCTACTGGTAGTAAGGGTGGCAAACACCGAGACGGTGGTCGGGCTCTGCCTACAATGCGGGCTGCCCGGAGGCACTGTCAACACGGCGGCACGTTGCCCACATTGCGGGACATTATATTTGTGGCCCATGCCCACATTTATACCTATTCAACCTGCTGACCCCCCGGGGGATACGGCTAGGCGCTCCGCCGAGTCCCCTGGCGCACTGTGGATCAGCCGTGCGAGTCCCGGAGAAAGGGGACTGGAGTCGACCAAGTCGGCTGGGTCAGTAGCAACCGAAACGGTCGGGTCACCCCCCGACCGCGCAGAGAAAAGACTTTCGCCACGCTCGGTGACCCCGAGATCAGGGAAGGGAGATTACTCCGACGAGGATCTCCGTGAGCTAGCGGTGGCGAAATCGGGACCCAAGAGGGACCCAGGACGGACGACACCCCGTGGGGTGAGTGGCAGTCTGGAGAACAGGGCGTCCCCCGCAGATCGGCGAGCCGAGAGACGGAGTCCCGCCATCCCAGGACCTGGCGGCGACGGGAGAGAGACGCCAACACCCCTGCGGACTGGTAAGAGAAGCAGCCCCATCACTTACCTTGTCCCGGCAGACAGCGCAGCGGAGGAAGGGCCGTGCCAGGCCCGAGGCGCACGTGGAGAGACGGCATCACTTCCGGTGAAGACGACGGCGGAGCTTTCCGGATGTCGTCATCGAAGAAGAGATCCCGAATGGGGGTCCAACCCGAGATGGCGGCGCTTCCGGTTCCGGGGAGGACATCACTTCCGGTGGCGACGGCGGAACCGCTGGGAAGGACGTAGCGACGCTTCGGCGATCGGGGGAAGGTCCCCGATCACCTCCAAGGCCCAGGAGTTGGATGGGCGATCCGAGGACTGAGGAGGGTGAGATGTCCTCATTGGACCAGTCTACGGACAGCCGGGAACAAGTAATAACCCCGTGGGGCCCCATCGCTTGCCCTTATGCCCCATCCCACGCCCTAGATAAAACCCCTGCCCCTGTCACCTGTTCCACGGGATCCCCGCCTAGCTTAGAATCGGTGGACATACCCTCGGAAGAGGAGGTGAAACGGACTGGGGGGAGACAGCGCAGTTGCGCTACGGAAGGCACTTCTCGGGGGGGGGGGGAGAGTTGAGAGTGGCTGCGGTAGGCCGGTGGCTGCCCCCTGTGGCTCCCGACCCAGTGAAAAAGGCCCCGGGATCATCAAGGTGGTCTGTACCGCGATCGGCACGGACATCGGGGGTATTTTCCCAGGGGGATGAGAGTGATTCAGGGGAGTCACACAAATTCAGAGAGCACCGTTGGTGGGCCCCACTATTTGAAGGGTACTCCGCATGGATGGACCGCACTCGGTTCCTCATCCGGCGAGAAGATGTAGTGGACTACTGGTTTGCTGCGGGAGAATTCACCCCTGAGCAAAGGGATAGAGAGTTGCAGGAGCGATGGCTTCAGATCAAGCATAGGGAGATAGAACCCATGGGTCCCAGCATTCTGTCAGATCCCGTGGACCCTGATGAGCCCCTATCATGGGTGTTACCTGGGAGGGCCGGTAGGGCTGACCTGACCAGGATTAGTAGGGCTGAATGGGCCATAATGGCTAGGTATAAATCATCCCACAGGTTGGAGTACCCTTACGTCCCTGAGCCTCTCATGGATGAAATAGAGGAGAACAGAGGGAGGTGGCTAAGGGAGGCCATTGAGATGTACTTGGTCGGTAGGGGAAGTGCAGTGGTAGGGAAGAAGGCCGAGGAGCGGATAGAGCACTTAGTACGCATATGGGGCATAGGAAGGAACATCTACAAGCATAAGGTGACCTATAGGCCCGAGAGGGGACTGCCGAGACATTACTATGTTACGGTCCTGGATATGGGTGGTAGGGAGGTAAGAAAACCTGACCCCAGTCACTACTTTTAGGAGGTACTATGCATTACGCGGGTTCGTGGCTGCTGGTCGGGGCGGGCTTGGCGGAGTGTACTGTAGACCATTGTTCTGTATGCATTATGAAAATTTGTAAGATGTTCTAATTATGTTTTGTGTTACAGTGCTTCCTGGAAAGGGGTATACAAATTTAGGTCCCAGCGAGGACGATGGGATTCACCAGGGGGAGAATGTAGCGGTCATGTAAAATGGCTACAGTCATCTCTCCTGCTGACAGTAAGGCCTGGTAAGTTGTGGGCATGCCAGCAGTAATTATGGAGGTTTGCCCTCACACCCTGGTGGGGTGCCCTGTGTATGGATGGGAGTGGTCACATGCTCTGACTCCATGGTTAGTGATGTCAGAGGTGTGTCAGTTCCAGAGTGTACATAAGGCACAGCACTGTGTCTAAAGTTAGTCTAGTTCTGGAAGGAGTTCTGAGAAGAGTAAAGTTATGTTATAGTAGCTGAGTAGGAAGACTGTGTCCAGGGACCTGGCACAGGGCAAAGACATCCCGGCTGGGATAGGGAATCCCTATTAAAGGAGAATTACACCTTTCGAAGGGAAGCACTGAGGGACAATGAGTGGCTAGAGAAACTACTGCGAGGGGCAGCTAGCCCACATCAACCAATAAAGATGCTCTTAATCACAAACCCTCTCGTGTACGTGTGTGGAGTGAATGTACAGAGAGGAGCACCACCGAGGAGTTCCTCACCAGGACCATCCCCAAGTGACCGAAGGGACCCTGATGAGGTGGAGGCGCTGCACTGGAACTAGGTAGGACTCTGCACACTACCTCAGCTGCCTGTCTGGACGGGTCCTCCCCACACACCATCATGCCAACAGGTGCACCACCAGACACTACTACACTGTAATGGGGACCGGTTAGACCACAGGGGCCAATGTGAGATTGGGTGGGTCAGGCCGGGTCAGAAATACCGTTACATATGTTTTATTGTTTGTTGTTAGTTAAGGTTTTGTGTTCAAGCTTGAACAAGATTGTAGGTATTCAGAACTAAAAGTTTGGTATTTGTCATCAATATCTGTATAATTTTTATTTACATTTTATGATTTAATCTGCATATTTTATTAACGCTAGGAATCTCTGTACCATTTGCTTCAAAAATACCCAAGGTTTCATTTTTATGCGCTAGGGCAGCGGTGCGCAAACTGTGGGGCGCAAGATTATGTAGGGGGGGCGCGGGCTGCTTGCAGGGAAACCTGGGGGCGGGCAGAGCTGTGCACGGGCGGCCAGAAGCTCCGTGCTGCTGCTTCTATGTGTCTGTGTCTTGCAGAGGGGGCGGGGCTTCTCTCTGCACACCGGCTGCTCGTGCGCATGCACGCTCGGCAAGCTCCCATTGCGCATGCGTGGCCAGCACGTTGTCAGCAGCTCATGTGTATGTTCAATGGGCGCTCGCCGTTCACGCATGCATGAAATTCGGCCCGGTTTGTCTCGAGAAAAATATGGTCATCCTAGATACACAGGCACAACAAGGGCAATATAGCAAAGAGAAGCAAGTAGTTTCGGCCAGGTTCGATTACTAGCACAACTACTTTTAGGCTATACCAGGGAATTGCACCCGTACTACATTGTGTACATAGGCAGAATTCCTGAAGAAGCTCGACAAAACGTGTTTGCCTCTCAATGTACTCCGTAAAGATGCTGCACCGCCGCTGATTGTAACACTGCCGAAGCATGCTCCGAAGGTAGAACACACACGAGACAGCGGCACAGACAGTGGCAGCCACTGCAAGTCGCGATCCTTAGGCTGGGCTTATAGTGCCGGCGATGGCGACGGCAATGTTGCGGCAAAACAAATGCATTGCCGTCGTTGCTTGCGCTTATAGTAAGCACGACGCGACGGATTGGTCGCAATCGCTGGAAGTCATCGCTATTTGATTTTCCAGCAACCGTCGTGTCGCCGTCACTATAAGCGTAGCCTAAGGTATCCACGGATAGAGAACTCCTTGTGATGAGGGATTATGCAAGACATGCGAGTGCATGTTATGAATTATTTCCTTATGAGTAACACACATTTCAACACTATTAGGGACCTCGATTTTTTTTGCCTCCCCATAATTTTCTTTGAACCTAGGCGGTCCAGAAGAACCACCTATAGAGGTTTTTAACAGAACCCCCAGTGTGGTGGGACTTTAGATGTGATTATTGGACTTTGGGTTCTATTGAAATGGTTACTATTGTATAATGTCCTTTGAGAACTTCCCTTATACTGCATTTAGGATTTGTTTTCTCTGTATAAAGAAAAAAGTAGTGCCCTAATCATACCTAACAATTTCTAAAACAATGTATTTTTTTCACTTATACATTTAGTAGCAGTCTGCCGTAGGTGCCACTTGTGCTGAAGGGATTAGAATGATATTAGCATTGTGAGCTATTTGGAGTAAGTATGCAGTTTGCTTTCATTCCTGGTTCACGTATTCCTGCATCTTTGCTGCCATATGCATCTGTTATCCATGTATTTTATATTGTCTATAGCAGAGGTGGGCAAGCTATTTTTCAATGTAGCCACAGGTGTGGCAAATGAGAAGGGAAATCGCCACACCATGCTTTTCGTTTACTTGCGTCACTACAAATTTTAGCTCCCATAAAAAAATAACAGCTCATGGTCGGGTCTAGACTCCAACTGAAGGCAGAGGGGAGTATTGGATGGCTGTGTTGCCTTGATTACTTGTTCAGAAAGCGGAAACCATCACACGCCGTCAGGAAAAAGTTTATTTTAGTGTGGGAGCTGGCAAACTCAAATTCGCCACACTTTCGTGGCCAATTCGCCACTTGTGGCAATTGGCGACACGGGTTGCCCACCTCGGGTCTATAAAATATACATTTTCTATGGAGTTACATGACATGCTAAGAACATCAAAGAGGGCTGTAAAGAGAAAGAGCAATCACTATGGAGGCACGTACATGCTATAGCGTTTGGCAATATACCAATATAGTAGTAATCTTGTGATAATAAAAAATGACAATAAGTCAATAATGAAAATGTTTATTATTTTGATATATATTTGTCAGCATTGATCATCAGGGACGGCCAGTGACATGCAGTTTAAAACTCATAAGCTTCAAAGAAGGCAGAACTGCCAAATGAGATCTCTGCACCCCTTATTACCCCCTCTACTCCAAAGAGATCACTTTACCGTGTGTCTTTACTCCCTTCCTTTTAATTGTACCCCTATCCCAGATGTTCAGGTATAAGGGGCAGTAAGGGTGTTTTATTTATTTTCAAATTTAATATTTCAATATTACATGTAATTCTTTAAAAATACATTTAATTTGTCATACAGTTACGTGTTAAATAATTGGGAAGCTATTCAGTTTTATTTTGAACATATTGTCAGATGTAAAAACATTTTTTTTTACATTATGTGAAAAACTTAACGTCTTTTTTTTTTCCCCATCGAGGACATTTTTATCATGATAAATATCGTCGTCACGATAATTTTCTTAATATCATTATCGTGGGGGGGAAAGTTTGTATCGCCCAACTCTACCATGCTCCCATAACAAAGACACAATATTTAAAAAGAGCAAAGGTATTTCTAAGATACGGTTTTATCATTATACACTACTCAGTAGCTAGACATGCTCAGAACGTGTTAAGATCTGATCATCCAATCAGAAATATGTGAATAAATGAGGCACAGTATTTGAACCTGCCTTTTATGCTCACACAGGAAGGTCAGCATTAACTGTACAACACTGTCAAAATTGTCTTTGGAGGCCTGTTCCTGTGAATATCTGCAACAAGACACTTAATTAGATTTCTCCAACTTAACTGAAACCTTTGACCTTCCCCATACCCGGCCAGCTGTGTCAGCGTCCTAATGTGTGTTCTACTTTGCAAACAGTAGACACCCTGTGATAGATTCTTTGGCAGATGCTGACAAAGCGAGGGCTGCCAGCACAATGCATTCCAGTTACTGCCGCATTTGCCAGGTAGTGCTTATCCAAGGTGTATTCACTTGCATGCCGTTATCAAGCCTTCCTACACTATAATCACTTCATCTTGTTTCCTACTTCGATGTGTATACTTAAAACTGTAGTAAGATATAGATCAAATATACACACAAAATTAATAATCAAAGGGTTAGCATGAGTCCCTTAGGCCGCGTCCATAGTCCGCACGGTGTCGCACGCACCACAAACAAAAGGCCGTAAGTCAATGAGGATGGCCATAGAGAGCGCGTGCGTGAGAGCGACGGTGCGCGCGATTTCAGAGGAGACAAAATAATTTGATTTTGTCGCGCGATGGCTGGGTCACGTGAGCGGTTCAGCCAATGAGGGCGAACCAGCTCCGTGACGTCACCGACACATCTCCCTGTCGCGCGCATCATAGACATTTTACAGGCCACGTGACGCCATGCGCTCCGTGGCGCGCGCCTACTATATCCGAGGCCATAGGTGTTGCTAATCAGAACATTTACCAAATATACTTAAAAGTACTGTAGACGTATATGACGAAGAGGGGGGAAAAAGCTAAATATAAGTATCTACCTTTAACTATTACAGTGCCCTACTGATGCACTTGGTACTACATGAACTTAGTGAACCAGGCACTTGCTCGTTTTCATGGGAGTGATCGCGCTGACCGCTCAAACGGTCCCAATTCACATCCGTTGCCAACATCTGGGTGGAAGTGGCATTATGTGAGCGATCACATGACCTGAAAACGGCAGAGGTCTGGAGGCACTCCGGACCCTAGGTGCTCTACATGTTAATATGAACCACATAAAATATTATATTCTTCTCGGTCGCTTCAGAGATAACTTCTTCAACAGAAAAAAAAGAAATATCTCCTTCAAAACATATTTGAAGCTACAGTACCTAAGCTTACATTATGGTGCAGTAATGTTCCCAAGCTGAACCCAATATTTTAAACATTCCTACAACAATCTATATAAAATATTGTCACGATAAATGTATTGTTATCGATAGTGTGGACATTTTGTTTTGTTATCGCAAAACCTTAGTATGAGCTAAACGTGTTTAGTACGGGAGAGTAAATTAAACTGTGAAACCCAACTTCATTCATTTAGAAACGAGCCGTCGTTTCTAAAATCAACGTGCTACAAATGAAAGTCGAAGAATAAAATTTTTACTTTGCGGAGTAGACATTACAAAACTTTTTAGCACCCGCTTAAGGGACGTATTCAATAAGCACCAAGAACGCTGATCGCAGCGAATACACAAAGAGTCACTCGTTTTATTGACGAAGAAATAAGAAGGGCTAGATTCACTAAGCCCTGTTACATAAGGGGTGGGGAGAGGGGGCGGGAGAATTTATGTAAAGTATGAAGTGGCTAAGAGGGCCCATTGACTTGATTATACCTCCAAATAGAATCATCTATACTCCACTGGGAGAGATTCTGTGAACATACCGGAGATGTCTAGGAAATATACCCATTTAAATATGCCAAATATATTTTTAAAAGGCAGACTACACCAATTTGTTTTCTCTTCTTGTTCTTTAAAAACAAATTTCCTTTTATTTCTTTTTTTTAAAGCAGACTAAAGTCAAACTTTTTTTTTTTTTTTTTTTACAAAGTTGAACGGGGCTGCCATGTTTTTTTGGTGATGTCATTTATGGTAATAATACAGAAAAATCACATCATTTTTATCTCTCCATCAATGACAGTAAAATGCAAGGCTAATAATTTGCCTGATACTTCGAACACTGGTGATATATCGATAATTAAGATTTTATAATACAATCACAACCTTTAAAACACTCCCCTTCTTCTGTAATCAAAACGGTCCCTTGTCACAGGCAGAGTCATAAATGGCATCACAGAAGGTGACAGTTGGACAGCAGAGAGATGCAGAACACTACACATGGCATCACACGGACGAAAACAAGGACCCCCATTACTTGGTATAATTGATAGTTTTGATATGCAGGTCTTTCTTGATACATTAAAACACACAAATGCAACCTTACATGAAAACATTTAAATTAACTTTTTTCTTAACTTTTTCACTATTGTAGTTCTGGCGGCACCAGACTTCCACTGGACCTCTGGTATTTGTAGTCAAGTGATCGATTCACACATATACATGTACGCCCCCCCCCCCCCCATGTCGTAAACAGAAGTGGAGGGGGCAGCACCTATGCATTGATCGGGCCAGTAGCCCAATCAGCCCGAAGGAAACTAGCATTTTACTAGAACATACCTGGTATAGCAACAGAACCACTGGCGTTACAGGGATCGTGTTGTAGCAGGTACTGTACCTCTATAGGAAAGTAGAAAGGCCAGTTGGGTTGTAGCCTGCCTTTAAGCATACAGATGTAGCCCAACCAACTTTCTTCAGGACGGTTGTGGTCGTGAGCTCAGTGTCACAAGATTTAGAGCTTTGAAGTTTAAAATTGCAGTGGTTTGCCAGGAGAGCAGGACCAATAAGCTGTTAAGTCTTCTTCGCGTTGCTTGGGAAGATTTCAGCTCCATTCATGTCAATGAAGTTGGAATCTTCCCCAAGCCAAGGAGAAAAGACTTCACAGCTTATTGAATAAGGGTGAGGGGCAGGTTATATCTGTAGGACAATGTGCGGTTACGTGGGACATATTTTGCTTTGCAGTACTTACAATGTCAAACTTCTGTGTCATGTTCCCTTGAATATCGAGTAAATACACCTTCCCGTTGTAAGTGCCCATCGCCAAAAACTGCAAGAAACAGAACAAAGAATAAAGAGACATTCGGAGTAACATGATTTATTTTATTTTTTTGTCATAAATGGACATATTGTAGATCAGTGTTTTTCACCCAGGGTTCCTAGAAACCCTTGGGTTCCCTGGGCATCCCTAAAGGTTCCCTGCAATTTTCAGGTAATTTTAATATTGTACCAAATACAGAAGAATTTACAATGCATCTGATCTCAGCTACACTATTAGAGAGGGTTGGGGTTCCTCAGAATTTCACATAAGAGTTCCTTAACCAAAACCACTGTGTACATCCTTTTGCAGAATACTAGCTTCAAGAGATCCCCCATTAATATAAAAGGGATTGGGGGCATCCGTGACTGTGATAGTGCAAGATGGCTGTCGAAATGTATTATCATAACCCTCATCTGCTGACAAATAATCGTGTGTCACTTGTCTGAGCACTGCCTAATGGCAACTAATTAAAATGCAGTGTGAACGCAGTGTCCCAGAAACAAAATCAGTGTAAAAAGATCTTTTGAGCACAGGCCGGGAGCTGTGAGGCTTGTAAAAGTTGGACGGATTGCATTCATGTTTACTACAGCCACCATGTTTGATTGAGGCATTATAAGAATAAACAAAGCTTCAGCCCAGCAGTGTGACTGAAATCTGCAGTTTAACTCAATATTTATTTTTCACAATGGAATATTCATAATGTTTTGATGATGGACCGGAATCAAAGCCTGTAACACGTAACGTGTTAAATTAGTTGAACTCATAAAATGGAAGCATCTTGCCCCCTGAGCATGTCCTGCTCTTTCATCCACCCCTCAAAAAAATGTAGGGTTTAAAATCATAGTTTTCATAGATTCTGAGCTTCATCGCCCCATTTTAACCTCCCAGAGACGTAATATTTAAAACGCTTATAACGCCCGAACAGAGCATCACATTTTAAAAAACAAAACCAGTGTTGTAAAGGATAAAAGGAAATCGAGGAAATAAAGAGATGAAATGCAAAAGAAAAATGTAGATCAGCCTATATTTAAATTTGTGTAGAAACTTGCAAGGCTCCTTTCAATATGGAAAGTGAATATGTTAGCACGGCGAATTAAAAAAACATCTTTGTTACAAGTCAAACGTCTATTGGCCAAACGATGTTTAAAGCACTTCGTACTTAATTGGATACGCACATTATTTATATGCAATCTTGCAACAAGTCTTCTCACGCTTTCTATAGTGCTCATGAACACATGGCTACCAGTGGATTTAGCCTATCCGGCAGGGGGGAAAAAGATTAACAGAGCTTTTTGTAGGGTAAGCAGCACCATACATAATACTAATAAATTCAGACAAAGCAAACTGGGGTCGAAAATGTATCTTTTTCCTAACACGTATTATTTATTCACATAATTAATTTAAAAAAGTAGCCCAACCAGTGTTTTTATTATATGGTTTTTAAAATGATCATTAAAATGTACAGTCATATTTGTATCATATATTCAATGCTCTTTAAGATTTTATGTAGGGCATACAAAAACAAAAAGATTTGATTTTCTTGGGTATTTAGTATATTCTGAATTACTCGTGTTGCCCATCCTAACAAATTACCTTTATTTCACTGCTTCTGCATGGTTCATTGCAGCCTATAATGAAATGCTCAAATCTACAGACAACTTCTAAGCGTGTCAGTCTCTTTTAAACATATAGAAATAAATGACCTTCCAGAATGTACCCAAACAGAATTGCTTTCCAGAGAAATGTCCTGCCCAGGCCTCTAAAATATAAAGCCTTATTAAATGAGGTGCAAAATAAATTAAAAAAAAAAAGAATAAATAAAATGAGAAAAAGTAGTTCATTACCAATTCAGCCCTTACAATGCCTTTCACTCCTGCAAGGTTGCCCTTTTTTTTCCCAAGAAGAAAAAATAAATAAAAAAACGTCCCCCGGGTAAAAAAAATCAATAGTGGTTAATAAAACATCAGGTGTGCTGACATAACTAGGTATGACTATTCCAGTGCACAGGCCTGCTTGAATGCACCAGGTGCCATGACGATTAGTCATCCAGAGCAGACAGCAAGCCTGGTGAAAATATGATGCTTTAGCGCGGAGGGGAGAGGGGGACTGGGAAAACAAGGAAAAGAAGGATAATGATCATTTGGAGGGGAAATGAGAGTCTATACAAGAGATGAACTTAAGGATGTTTGATAGTTCAACGATGTAGAACAGATTTCAATTCAAGTAGTGCTGGGTATACGATGGCATTGTGGTGCATATATCATATCCCCCCTCCCTGTTCTAACCCCCCCAAATTAAAATACATATATATCTGTATATATATTTGTACAGTGTGCAGCACAGTATGTATGTGTATATATATAATATATATACATACATACACACACACCCTTTTGTAGGATGTATAAACACACACATATATATATATATATATATATATATATATATACACACGCACTCACTAATACTGATATTAAGATACTGTATGTAGATCATTTAATAAAGATGGCCAAAAGTGTTTCTCATTTTATTTAATTATTAGATACATCTTTGTAAATAGGCCCATTAAAAACATTATCCAGCAGTCCGCTTATTCCTAATGTGCTGAGTAACATTAAAACTACGCTGGCAAAACTGTGGTCTAAACTCTGTTTCATAGGGGAAATTATTTGAGAAGGCATGAAATATAACCAATTACATATACTGGGTTTAAAAACAACAAACAAGTGAAATAACTTTTGCACGTGGTTTTCATTGTTTAACCTCTTCTCTGGTGGCAGGTGCATTGCCAGCTCCCCTGGCTGCAAAGGGTTAATGACCTTGCCATCCCGGAGCCGGCTGCACTTTTTAATATTTGATGGGTATTTAATTTCAAAATGCCACAATCAATGCATTCTCACTGCAAACTCAGATGCATTTCCAATATTCGCTCCTCTCTCCCACAAACCCCCCCCCCCCCCCACCCCACCACGGACAATGAAACCCGGGTTCGGTTACATCACGGTGCATTATCTTTATGTAACCAATATAAAAGTTACTCCCAAAAATATATATTGGTTGACCTTTCTCAGATTGCCGTCAGTGCTTTCACTTACAACTGCAATCATGCACCGACAACAGGTTTGAGACACATATGCAGTATATTTGTTAAAAGACGTATTTCTAACTTCCGTTAAGAGCGAGACCGCCATTAACATAATGATTCCCTTCTATATTCACAGTATCACTACTACAGCAGTCAGGCTACCTGCAAAGTCCTACCGCTGATCCGACGTTTTATACGGCAAACCCCAAATTCATTGTATGGGTCAATATAAAATGCAACACAATTCAAAATAGGTTGTTTGTCTGCATTACTATACTGTGAAATTAGATATTGATGTCTCTTAAAGAGGCAAATCCAAGCGGCACTTAAAAAACTGTTGGTTTTAATATATGCAGCCTTTGATTACCTTTATTGACTCCTAATTACCTAAGCTGCCGACCGATTCATTCTCCCGTGATCGATCAGCAAGGATCCTGCTTCCAAGGGTTCACTTAATGGCTGCCTTTCAGCTTCAATCAATCCTTCTGTCAGTGTAACTCAGCAGCTACAATGTATCCTGATATTACAATGGTAACAGTATCTATTGTTACAGTTTGCAACTCAAACTGCTGGGAACATTTGCAACAAGTTATCACAAACAGAAAAATGCTGCAAATATTTTGCACTGCTTGGGAGGTGGGCTAAAGCCTGCTATACAGATCAAAGGAGGATTTAAAACTCATTAAAAATGGCATTAAGAGTTGAAGAATAAAAAAAAAAAAATGCAGTAAGTATTAACTAATACTACAGAACAGATTAAAAAAAAAAAAAAAAAAAACACACACACAAAGGATATTGCTTGAATTGCTCCTTTAACTTCAATGTATCAAGGTAATTTGCATCAGTTTTGCCCCATGTGCCAACAAGATAAGAAGTAGGTATAGTGAGAAATGAAAATAGTTGGGGGGAGTAAAATTGATGCACAAACAATAACAAACGTTTTCTTCTGCAACTGTGCAACCTGATCTGAGCTGTTGTTAACCTGTTTTGCAGTCAAAAAATCTTTTGTTAAATGAATAAAAAAACGTGATAAGCGGGAATCATACGTTTGGTACCGACACTAAAGTAAGAAATTGATTTTTCACAGACCGCCTCAGTAGCATTAATAGACTGCTTAATACATGGATCCTTTTGTTCTAAATCAGTGCACGTATTTTTAAAATAGGAATATGCTTTTTAAGGCAAAACAAACAAACGGTTGGCTTGAAAACAAAGCTTCTCTATCCGTCAAAACAAAAACAAAAAAAAAAGGAGTTGATTTCAAGGTGACAAAGTGCTGATGGACAGTCCGTATTACAAGAAATGTTCAAAAACAAGAAGAACGGACATGGAGAAAAAGAAAATTACATTTAAAGTGTAAAAGGCTGAGGGACAAAGAATGAAGATGGCAGAGGGAATAACATTGAAAGTTTGGAGCTATTAATATTTGGCGAGTCAAGATTTAGGACCGGTTTCTAATTCAGTGAAAGGCATTTTATCTCCCTTACTCTACCCAATAAAACAGAACAATAAGTAGGGACATCCTTCCTTCTTGCCTTGTACACAATATCTATCAAATGTTCCAATCCTTGTTCATATTAAGTTCTACAGAGTATTTTTGAATTCACCCCTAAGTTGCCGTCTGCAAATTCTGGCCCTTCACTTTTCAAGCTTATACAAAGTAGCTGGTTAGAGGATGCTGATGTTTTAACCAAAACATAATAGAGAATGGAGAGTGATATAGCAAGAGGCACCACATGTTGTAGCTATTCCACTTCATAAAAATAAATATACATATTTTTTTCACCTTTATTTCAACATATAAATATACATATCTTGTATGCAAACATGTATCAAAAACTTTACGATTGAACTTGAACGTGCAGACAAAAATGGAGGACTCGCTCAAGGCTGTGACATCATCACTAGGGTAAAGATATTAAAATGGCAGTGGGCCAGACATGTCACAAGACATTACCCCGTCGGACAATGCTCGTACTTGCTAGGATTCCAAGGGATACCAAAAGGACAAGACGACAGCCAAAAGTAAAATGGGAGGCTGAAAATGTGTTGGTTAAATGTGGAGAAGAAAGGCTTGCAACCGCAGTACCTGGAAGATCATTGGGGAGGCCTTCATCCAGCAGTGGATCAACAAGGAGTGAAGATGATGATGTTGATGATGTTGATGATGCTGGTAATAATCGATATATGATCATATACCTTTCAAATATACTCTGTTGACATGGTAGGGATCTTGTAGATACAAAATATAAATAGCTGCAAATGAGGTCAGCAGAATAAAAGCCCAGTGTTTCTGTGCACAAATGTGGCAGATGGGTAGAAGAAGCAAAGAGCAGCTTGCTAGAGGATTGGTGAAGCGGCACAATTTTGTGGAAGCAGCCAGAACACAGGGAGTGCCAGGAAAGTGATCCAACGAGGAGGTATGAATAATGACTGTGAAAGCATACAGGAAAGAAAGTGGGCAGACACAAAGAAATGGAAGAGGATTGGAGCCTTAGTAAACATGATGAATTAACAGAGGGGCATAAACAAGTATATTGGGGTGAAGAAAGGTCACAGCTCGTGCAAGAATTATAGGGAGTTAGGGACCATGAAGAAGGGGCAGTTGGGAACATGAGAAAGAGTAGGGGTTTGGTGGACAGGAGGCATTAAGGAAAGTTAAGGTGCCATGAAGCAGTGGTAGTGGGTTTTGTGCATGAAGTAGGGATGGAGTTTCCTGGGAGATGGGCAAGAGTGCAAGTCGTGATTAGTATGAGAATGGGTCTGAAGGAGAGAGAGTAAAAGAAAGAGAGTAATGATAGGTCAATTTTGTGAAACGGAACAAAGAACATTGGGGTCAAACTGAGTGCTTGTAATTGCAGTGCAATGGTAATATTAAACTGTCCCTTCTAACAGCGAAGTGTTGTATTATATATATCTTTGATGGTGACTTCAAGACACCCACTTCAACACTTTATACTTGTCATAGCTGTGCTGGGGTTAACTTCCAGTTTAACAAAACGGACTTATCTACCGTGTGCTTATTAAAATGAAATAAACCTATGCAAAGTAGGAATCTCAATCTCTCTTAAATCTGTTTCAAAATGTTGTTCCACGTAACTTTTTCAATTCAAGGAGTGTATCATTTATTTTTAAAGTGGTCAAAAGCAAGAAAAATATGTCACCAGAAGAGTACATACCCAGCAATATTGTATCGCATGTGAATCCTATTGTTGTGTACTCTTGTTGTGTGGCTGTTTTTCAATACATCAATCAAATGTTCAGCATCATTACACCGTATAAACAGACAGAGAGATAGTTAGTTGAACAGACAAACAGTCAGTTTGGGGATAAAAAGGGGATGATAGAGATAGATAGAATAATTTCCTCCCAGGGTAAACATTGTCCCTCAAGACCTTGCCTCATATCTTCCTAGGAATTGCAATCATATTTGATCAGATGCTTCGGGTATATGGATTGATATACTGTAGGAGAAACACAAAGTAAAGCCAAGACATTCTGCAACTTCTTTCCAGGTAAACAAAGGAGCTCTGCTTACAAAAGAATAAGAATTGAATATGCAAAGCTGTGCAAGACAACCCGCAAACATATAACTGAAGATGTGAGAGACTAACTGTGAGATGGTAAGGAAGACTATTGAAGATAAAAGTTTAAAGACGACAAAGCAACAATTTATGATTGGGAAGAGGCATCATTCCATTCAAACAAGAGTGTTGGGTGTACTCGGCGGCTCACGGGGGGATTACTCGGTAGCTCACAGGGGGATTACTCGGCGGCAGTGAATGTTGCTAATGGCCTCTTCTGCCAGCAGTGACGTCACTTCCGTCACCACTGTCTTCTGTCCCCACCAACTCCATTCACTGCCACTGAATTTTGCTCATGTGGTAGGTGCCACTAAAGAAATTTCACTTCAAAAAGACAATATTTCAAGAGAACCTTCCACTGCACCTGAAGAAGAAAAAGTTTTCTGCTCGTTCTCAAGTATGAATGTGAAACTTGGACCCTAAATACGAAGATAATTCTGAAGCTTTAGACAACACAAAGAAGAATGGAGAGATGTACAGTATTGCTGGGTATTACCCAAAGAGATAGGAAAAAGAATGAATGGTTTGGACTTAAACAAAAGTCTGACGCATCATCAAGGGTGAAGAAATGAAAATGGCAGTGGGCCGAACATATCCCAAGAAGAAATTATCATTGTTGGAAAAGATGGTACAGTACTTGAATGAATTCCAAGAGAGATTAAAAAAACAAAACGACAACCTAGGGTTGGGTGATATCAATACATTTATAGCGATAATGATATATATTGCGATAAATGTAGATTTTTTTTTTTTTAAAAGCCCCAAAATTTTTCTTGTAAATCTAAATAAAAAGTGATCAAAAGAAATACATTTTCTTTAGATTTACTAGAGCTAAGGACCTTTCATTCCCAAACCCTTTCCATGTCTGCACTTCACCTTTTCTCACCTACACTGCCCCCATCTCCCTAACATCCCTGTCATCACCCACCCCCCATCCCATCACTCACCCTTAGATATTCTCTCCATTTAAAAACACATTTGATTTCTAAAATTTGAAAAACACATAAATTATGTTTATTGCATTTTTAAAATTTTATAAATTAAATGCGTTTTTAAGTAGAGGAAATATCTAAAGGGTGAATGAATGAGTGGGATGGAAACGGTGACGGTGAGAAAAGGTGAAGAGCAGACACGGAAAGGCTTTGTAAATGAAGGAATTAACCCGTTTGTTTCAGGAGGGATTGGCATCAAATGTCCCTGCTGCCTCTGGTAGTGAAGGGGTTAATTAATAACAGGTTGGCGGAGAAACGGGTTAAGAGGTAAGGGGTGGAGGAGCTAAGGCGAACGATAAGGAATCTGGGGGGAAAGTTGAGTCTCAAGGGGGAGGAAAAGTCTCTGGGGGGAGGGAGAAAGAAATACTACAAACAACCTTACTGGATCTAACCATCTTGACGCTCACAGTTAAACTGGTCACCCTTGATGAAAGAACCATACCTTCTCATGCACGGTCATACAACTAGCAGCATCTTCCTGTAGGATATCACTCACTCCGTTGGAAAGCCTCTCATACTTTAACTTTGGTTCCTCTTCACTGTCATCCTCCTGGATAGAGTACAAGAAAAACATTAAACAAAATGTACAGAGAAGATAAGTTTTATAGTCTTTAAAACTCATGCATAAGAACACACATAGATATATGTTTTCATATATTAGATTCATATTGCTATCTCAAAAAGGTACAACTGAGTGTTGACTCACTAACCACTGATGACATAGCAATACCCATTACCTGCCATTTAATGGCAGTCAATATAGGATTACGATGCAAACCCCTATTTCCAAGGTTAGTGAATCGCCCCATAGCTTTCTTAACTTTATGCACTACACTTTGCGGTTTTCTGTGCAAAGATAGTGTATACAATGTGCTACTTTTTACATTTTGTTATTGTTTTGAACTGCTCTGTGACTCAATATAGCCCACTCCACAGTAACGTATTTCCTTGTTACATACTGTAGTTGTTCCTTTTCAAGATTTTTTTTTTTTTAATAAGTTCTAGCAGGGATATCAAAAATTATTTTGCTTAAGAGGCTTCAATTGGCAATATTTCATTGAACTATTAGCACCCAATTAGTAATTTGCCAAAGGAAATATATTCACAAAAAAGGCACTCACAATTAGTTCGCCACAGCTGAGCCGTATTATTTTTAGCTCCAGGTACCACCGGCTTCCGAGACACTTGTTGGTGAAGTTGCCGGTATTACTTCCTGTTTTCTAAATGGGGATTTAACCCTTTGCGTGCCTAATATGTAGACACAACGTCATAGGTTATGGAACCTGGGGTGCCCTATGATAGGGGTGCTCAACTCCGGTCCTCAAGCGCCGCCCACCCCCTCCTACAGGTCAGGCTATCCCTGCTTCAGCACAGTCTTTGAGCCACAGATTGAGCCACCTGTGCTGAAGCAGGGATATCCTGAAAACCTGTCCTGTTGGGGGAGGGGGGGTGAGGGGATTGAGGACTGGAGTTGGGCAGTTTTCTTAGGCGAGGTCTGAACAGATGGCAGACAGAAGGGGGATAACTCCTCCCTTCTGTTCCATTGTCAGTGCTGTAGCGATCGCGTGATCGGAGGGGCCTCGGCACTCTGGCCTCGCAGCCGCTCCGGCACTCAAAGGGTTAAATGAGCATCCAATAGTAAATCACAACTGATGATGTTGCAGCTTCCTGTTCACACGAGATTTGGCAGCCATTTTGTTTCCCCTGAGGGATGTTTAAACATGTAATTTCACCGGTAAGTATTTCAAGAACCAGGGAGCCCCTGGAGCAGAAAATAGTGGTGTGTGGCTCTGGGAGACCCCCTGGTCCCCAACCTGTAAAACAAATGGAGGTCTTACAAATATTATTGGGTGTTTTGCACATCATACGCCTCGCTCAAAGGTTACAAGTTTTCAAATGCAGAATTGTGGGGTTTTGGTCAATAATCCTGCCTTTATTTATTTATAAAATGTTTTACCGTATGTCCTGGGCATAGAGTTAAGATGACAAATAATAGATGGTTACAAATACAGTTACATAACAGGGTATACATTATATACAAGACATTGCATGCGCAGTTAGAGATAATATATGTTATGGGCGTATGTAACAGTTACAGAGCAGATTAAAATGTGAGACAGCTTTAGTTTTGAAAGAGCTTAGACAGTGGCGGCTGTGAGAGTCTCTGGTAGATTGTTCCAGTTGTGTGGTGCACGGTAAGAGAAAGAGGAGCGGCCGGATACATTGCTGAAACTTGGGACCATGAGCAGTTTTTTGGTGTCAGATCTCAGATAAGTTTGGTAGGGGTGAGGAGCTTGTTCAGATAGACGGGTAGCTTGCCCAGAAAGAATTTGAAGGCAAGACAGGAAAGGTGCATCCCGAATTTTTAAATGGAGTCAAACCATATGCCCAAGTATTTAAAACAGTAACAGGAGTTAGGATAGTATTAAGAGTTGGTTTTAATCTGGAGCTCAGTCAATGTAAGCTTTAAAAATTTAGCCTAGGTCCCAAATACCATTGATACAGTCTTGTCAGTGTTTAAAAATAGTTTGTTTTGGGAAATCCAATTTTCAAGTCTCAAAAAGTCAGATTGAAGTATGTGTTCAAGGTTAGAGAGGTTAGGGCTGTGTGCAAATAAGATTGTGTCATCTGCATACATGTGTATTGAAGCTCCCTTACAAGCTGTAGGGAGATCATTGATGAACACTGAAGAGTCGGGGCCCTTGAAGCTTTTCTCCAGATAAATCCCAGTGCCGACATATTTTACATTTTATATGCCAGTAAAATTAAAATAAAGTCAAAGATGGATACCGGGGCCATTCAATAGGAAGCTGCAGCATCATGGCCTGATAACATTGTGGCCCACAAGGTGTTGCCATAGGGCTTGCGACCAAGAGCCGACAGGGGGGAGATCAGGGACAGAAATCCCGTTCCTGTCGTCTGCGGGGCAGTCGAGCGCTGGAAGTTGCTGCCGGCCGCCTCCTCCCCTGCTGGTGCGCACCTCCTCCCCCGCTGATGTGCGCCGCCTCCTCCTCCCGCGAGGGTGCGCGCCGCCTTTTCCTCCTCCCGCGCTGGTGTGTGCCACCTCCTCTTCCTCCCGCACGCCGCCTCCTCTTTCTACCGCACTGGTGCACGCCGCCTCCTCCACCTTCTCATGCTGGCGCGCGTCGCCTCTGCTTTCTCCTCCCACGCTGGTGCATACCTCCTCACATGCTGGTGCACGCCGCCTCCTCCTCCCACACTGGTGCACGCCGCCTCCTCCACCTTCTCATGCTGGCGCGCGCCGCCTCCGCTTCCTCCTCCCACGCTGGTGCATACCTCCTCACATGCTGGTGCGCGCCGCCTCCTCTTCCCGCATGCGCCTCCTCCAACGCTGGTGCACGCCTCTCCTTGCAAGTTTGATATGTGTTGTTCAGGGTCCCCCCGAGTACAACGGCCCCTGTGCGTAATTACTGTGTTCTACATCAGCGGTGCGCAAACTGTGGGGCGCGACCCCCAGGGGGGGCGCGACACTGCCGACGGGGGGCGCGGGGTTTACAGAGGCCCCGCGCGCTTCCCGAAGGCACTTAAATTAAGTGCCGGGGGAGCTGCAGGGCCTCTGTAAACCTAACTTACCGTGGCTCCGGCGGCTTCCTCCCTGCGGCGCCATGGCAACGCGGCGTCAAAATGACGCTGCGAGGTCATGTGACGTCACGTTGCTATGGCAACGTGACGTCATTACGCCGGAGCGCGGGTAAGTTGGGGTTGGGGGGGGCGCGGGAGCGAGGGGACAGCCGTCAGGGGGGCGCAGGGAAAAAAGTTTGTGCCCCCCTGTTCTACATACATAAAGTACGGCTACTCAAAAGATACATGTTACTCTCTGTTGTCTGACCTCGGCCTGGTTCTTGCCAGCTGATTATCTCTATCCTATAAAAGGGGAGGTGGACTCAGGCCCGCACACTAGTATCTTCATACTAAGAAACCTATGGAAGTAAAGAGGGGTTAGACAAAAAAGCGAAATCTGTAATCCATGGGTTTGAACGATTAAAAAAATAAAATAAATGTGTGCAGTCAAAAGACAATTCCGCTCACTGTGCCTCTGTAATAACACTACCCACTAGACGCTTCCTAAATGCGGCCTAATGTGCAACCAATGTGAAAAGTTAATTCTAGTCTTCTGGCTATTTTGCATAAAAGCACTCAGACAGGCCATTAGATAAAGTTGATGTAAATAAGTTTTTCGCCCAGTCTCATTTATAAGAGAGAAAAGGAGAAAAAAAAATGTAATAGTCTCCTATACGCGGAAGAAAATATATACTTTCAAAACTTAGTGCACTGAAGCATTTTGCCAGGCTCCACGGCACATAAATAAAATGAAAAACTTCAACAATTTGCCATTGCTGATGTACCATTTCATGTTCTGACAGGTATCTTTTATGTTAAGTTAAAGTCTGACTAACTGTGATTTGGGGAGGCATTTTGTCTTGCTGTAAACAAAAGGAAATGGAAAATGATTTGTAAAACACAATTCAGTCAGAGTGCTCAATTGCTGAGGACAATACATCACATTCGAAAGAACTGGGAATAAAAAAAAGAAAAATATTTCTGTGCTTTTAAATAACCTCTCGGGCAGCATCTTTTTTTTTCCGGTTTAAATATATATATTATTTGACAGGGAAAAAAAAAAGAAAAAGAAGAAGCTTGCTGGTGCCCGAACTTCTAGGGGTAAACATAAGCCAGTGTTAATAATAAAAAAATATAAAAAATAAGAAAATCAATAATTTTTGTTAAATTTTAATAATCCTGTGAACCTACAAATAAAACCATCAGCGGCTTGAGTTGAGATGACAGTTAGCCACGTTTCCATGGCAACCGGATGAAATAGTACAAGCCCTGACTTGCAGCAAAGCTCAGCTATGAACAGGGTGACATTTAGCCCATACAAGAAAACTCACAGCTTTCGTTTCAAAAATCAATTTCTTAAAGAACATAGATTTTTTTTTTTATTCTTTTTGGTACGGCACTTTTAATTAAAAGACAAGTCCTTTAAACGATCCTGTATTGTCACGGAACATTATTTAAAAAGGATATTTTGGATTTCCAATGTATGTTCTCAGTATTATCCTTTTACAGTCAAAGTTGCTTACATAGTGGAGGGGATTATACAGTTTATTTCCTTGTATCTGCTTCAGAATAATCTATATATAAAACAATATATATAATTTTTTTATTCAAGGCTTCCCATGTTTTACAAATGTATGTACGGCTGTTATTGCAAAACAAAAATAATCTACTGTAAGTAAAGGCAATGAGAACTGCTTTTATTAGACACACCTGATGCTGTTATTTGCACCAATATTGCAGTCAGAAGATAAATGAAAACACGGGCATAAAAAGATAGAGCCTCATTTATTAAGCAGTGCTATGCCATAATCTTACTGTCGGTGCACTAGTGTAGCCCTGGCACTATCCGTGCTAGTTGTATTAGGCTGCGGCCATGGTGGACGCTGGAGAGGGCGCAAGCGTTCACTCGGCTCCTCCCCGCCCCCTGAAGCAGGAGAGATCTGTGTCCTGCATGCAGTGGAGACGGGGAGGCATGTCGGGGGGGCGTGGCTGTGACGTCACAGAGCTGGTTCGCCCTCATTGGGTGAACTCCTCACGTGACCCGGCTGCCGCCCAGCCGCCGCACGTGTAAACAGATTTTTCTGTTTCCTTTTGCATCGCGAGCGCCGGTGCCTGTGCCCCCGTGCACGTTGGCACGCTCTATGTGATTGCGCGGCGCGCGCCCTCCTGCGCGCCATCACGATCACCATGGCCGCAGCCTAAGATCACGGATTTAGGGAATACACTGACAGTGCAATTGCTTAGTGTCTTAAATATTCTTGTGACCTCCTAATTAAAAAAAGAGACGTAAACAAAGTCCTCCTCTTCCTTTCAGGAGTGGACAAACCCAATTCACTTACAAAATGAGCAAATGTTCTATGACGTTCTCATAGCATTGTAAGGGTCACAAGCGTGTTGGCCCTGGTGATATCCCAAGAACATCTTGAGAGCACTGTAAATGGTAAAAAGCAGTTTGGGGAGACGTGGCACATAAACATATATTGTTAAAATAGAAATGGATCAACTAATGTCACCCGAAATGTGGGATGAGGATACAAAGTTCAAAATAAAGGCACAACAGTTTTTTTTAGTTTTTTTTTTACAAAATGGGTTCCCAAGACACTTACCGGTCCTCACTTCTGGAAATCAAAATGGCCACCAAATACTGCGGGACAATAGGAATCTGCAACGTCATCAGTTGCAGTTTCATATTGCACAGCCATTTAAAAATATACAAATAAGGAAGTAGTACTGGTAACGTCACTGGTAAGGGCTATGGCGTTTCCAGCAAGTAGCAATCGTGTGGTCACAAAGCTACCACAATGATACGGACAGGAAAGGAGTATCCACAGGAGCGGTGAGCGCACGCTCCATAGAAAACTAGAACTTGTGACATTCTCTGGATGTCACAAAGGTCCCCAACGTCACAGCATGGTCCTAGAGATGAGTGGGAACTTTTTATTATACATTTACTGGGAAATAAGCCTATCTGAATATTTAAATTGGCTTAGTTCCCAGGTATCCCAAATGTGTTAATAGGAATCTCTCCCCGTGTTGTATTTATAACTATTTGGAGATATAGAAGTAAATTAGTCCTCTACTAAATATGAAGCGGACTCCTTTTTCCACTCTATTTAATAGCCAAATGTTGCTTTGTGAATTTTGACCAAACTGTTACATTTTTGCTAAAAATTTTTTTTAAAAAAAGGACTTATTTTGATTGAGTCACAAACTTAAGCAAACATTTCCCACACCTCTACTTAAAATCCTCCTTCCCTTACTGTCTCTGCAAGTCTCCCATCATGCCAGTTATACTGTAAGCTCTCTCGTGTAGGCGTTCATTTTCAGTGCATAGACCTCTATGTTTGATGCATTTCTTGTATTAGATTTCCTATATTCTGATGTCTATTTCGCAAAGCATTGACTCTCATCACATGTTTTGTATAGGGCCATATTTCTAGGACAGCCGTATGCTATTACTGGTGTAACCACATCATAGAATTTGTAGAGGGCAATAGCAATTGAAGGAAAATGAAGTGTTAAAACGTTTGTTATACAAAGAGAGCAGAGTCACAGTAGTTCGGAGCTACTAAGCAAGTTTGAACCTGTACAGAAACACATCGGTGGCCCATTTTCTCAGCTCAGAGTTACTTGGAAATACATCATTTCTACACAAAGTTTAGTAGGACGCTTGCTGGAGAAGCCACAATATACACATGTTCCTTAGAAAGATCCTCCGCTAAAAAGCTAAAAAAGATGTCAACATAGTCACAATCTTATTTTGAAGTCTCAAGGAAATATGACAAAACTAAAATAATGTGCCATTAAAATACATCAAACAAATATACAGGAGGCGCATGCGCGAGGCTGGAGCGGATGGTAGCATAAAGTCAGAGCTCCATCCCCCACCTCCCTAAACACTAAAAAAACGGCAATAATCACCGAAGAAAATCGGGAAAAAAAAGAGTAATAGAGCAGTGGATACTCCCGCGATGGCACCCCTAACAGCCAAAAAGAAGAAAGAGGGTGATTTAAGAAGGTACCTGGGTCGCTCTACCCCACGAGGCGCTGCCGCAACAAGGCCGCCAGAATCAACAGCGGGATCCGATTCGGAGAGGGACGAGGACCCCCCGCATGAGCCCACCCAGATGCCGGTCCGAATATGTGACTTTGATAGGTTATATCAAGACATGAAGAACATGATTTACGTGGGGCTCGAAGATATGAAGAAGGAGGTCCAGGGGCTGGGAGAGAGAACAGGGGCCCTGGAGGAAAAGATGGCGGCCGCATCCAAACAAATTAAAAAGACAGACAAAAAAACCACACACATGCAAGCCCAGATTGCGGAGATATTAGACAGGCAAGAGGATGCCGAAAACAGGGACCGTAGAAACAACATCAGGGTACGCGGTGTCCCTGAGTCGGTCATGGATGCTGAAGAATATATAACCAGGTGGCTAGAAACGCTGCTGCCTGACATCCCTGCCACAGAAAGGGCCCTGGACCGCTGCCACAGAGCCCTAAGAAGCCGCCCAGCCGCGATGGAACAACCGCGGGATATTATAGCAAGGCTGCACTATTTCAAAACCCGAGACGCTATCTTTAAGTGCACAAGATCGGAAGGGGCATGCCGGTTCGAGGGAACCACAATGCAATTATTCCAGGACTTATCACCGATCACTCTCGCACGGAGAAGAACACTACACCCGGTCACTAAAGTGCTGAGGGACCGGGCAGTGCGATACCGGTGGACCTTTCCGTTCGGCCTGATGGTCCTACGGAACGGAAAGGCCATAACAATCAAGGACCCAGGAGAAAGTGAGGAATTCCTCAACAAACTGGGGCTGAAGAAGGGCCCGATGCAAAGTCCTAGGCGGGAGGCACGGGAGGATCCAGAATGGAACACTGTAAGGCCTCCAAAATCCCCTGAGGCCCGATGAATTCCGCAATACCCTGAGGAAAATACCTACTTAAAGTTGAATACAGTTCCAGTTTAATAGTGGGGGTAACGGTTTGCCCACCAGTTTATCTACCGAAGAGCTAGCCACAAGGCCTGTTAAAGTCACTATCCTGCTGTAAACGCTAGTAAAAGGACTATCCTGGTTACCTGAAAAAGTAAAATCAAACTCCTACCTGTAGCTGCAAATGGCGATCCGAGGTGGAACGCAAGCCGCCAAGCATGACGCCGCAGCAAGCGTCTCACCGCATGGCTTCGTTGCGGAAGTGGAGGGGTTCCTGACGCGGGAGCAGGTGAGGAGACGTCCTTCTTCGCGGGCTAGCCGAGGGAAAATGGCGGCCGCCGGAAGCACGTTGCCGGAAATGGTCCAGAAGCCATCTTGGAGGAGGCAGGCAGAACAGAGAGACGGAGAGCGTCATCACTCGGCGCCGGAAGGGACCAACCAGCGGAAGGCGACCGGCGCACTCAGCTCCACTAAAAAGAACATGGCGGAAGGCGCACTGAACCGCACACAGAGCGGAGAGCAACGAAGCCGGCCGGGCGAAAGATAAGACACGGGAGGGGAGACCCACCCGGACATCCAGCGGGCAACAGGAGAGAGGAGAGAGGCTGGGACTTATCTTTACGGGCTAGATAGAGGCAGACATTCAGCAGGGCTACACCGGACACGGCACGAGGGTTCGCTCAGGGCCCACAAATAGAGTGTCAGAGAGTCCCAGTATAACAACAACCCTCTAACCACGCACATAGCTTCCCAGGACAACAGTTAGCTGAAAAGATGCACAGACACTGAGTCAGACAGGAAACACACAAGAGAGACTAGCGAGCAGGGGCAAGAAGTTATTTCCTACAAGTTATTCCCTACACCGTATACTCTACTCTTATAAAAAAAAAAAAAAAAAAAAGTTCGGAGTTGATCTTATAGTTATCAACTCAAGTTACACAAAGTTGTCGTTACACCATTCCGCTGCACAAGCAAGGGAGGGGGGGAGGGATGCTGTCCCCCGCAAAGGCTTTGTGAATGAGTCTCCACATGGGCATGGGAGAGAAGACCCATGAGGGGCCCATGAAAGTCCCATTTAGGCCAGCCACGAAGGACGGGAGAGGGGGAAGGAGGGCCATCCCGAACTCCGTCCAGGCTGTACGCCTGAAGAGGGCAACGATGGAGAATGGGGGGGCTAGTTCCCGCCCATTCCCCGGACAGTTATTATGTGTTGAAATAAATGTTGAAATATGTTTGTTTATGTTTCCCCAGTGTGCTCCCCTCTGTATTCCCATCCCATGGCTCCAGCCTGCTGACAGGCGGACCCAACCACAGGATCACCCGACATCCTCATCACGGACACCAGAGGCTCAGATGGTCGCTAACATAGGAGTGAAGGTTTGGAACCGCAATCATGAATAAAGGGATTACTATCATATCACATAATGTCAAAGGCTTTAACAACCCAGGGAAACGCAGACTAGCTATGACGGACTATAAAAAATCAGACCCTGACATCATCCTCCTGCAGGAAACACACTTTTCTAAATCTAGTTCACCAAAATTCATAGATTATAGGTTTAAGAATTGGTTCTCAGCCTCAGCCACACAAAAAAAGAGAGGGGTAGCCATCCTGGTGCATGACCGTTTGCCCTTGACGATTAAGACCATTAAAAGAGACTACAACGGCCGATTTCTCATTGTAAGCGGTGAAATAAGAGGTCAACCAATCACGCTGGCAAACGTCTATGCTCCGAGCGAAGGCACGGAAGCTTTTCTAGAGAGATTCTTCGCCGTACTTCAGAGGTTAGCACAGGGCTGTGTAATACTGGGGGGCCACTTCAACCAAACACTAGATCCTATACTAGATAGATGCACCCCAAGCGGAAAAAATAGCTCCAAGATAAGACAAGCGTGGAATAGAGGGCTGCGCACCAATAATCTACTTGATATTTGGCGAGAACAACATAGACAAGAGAAAGGTTTTACATTCTACTCCCACCCCCATGACCGCTACAGTCGGATAGACTACCTGTTTGTATCCAGTAGAATGGTTCCACAGATCTCCCACTCGGGCATCCACGATATTTCGTGGTCAGATCATGCACCGATTGAGCTGCGGTGCAATGATTTTATTCTAGACAGACCAGGAGCGAACTGGAAGCTCAATGAAGTTTTACTAAAAATCCCCGCAATTGCACAAAACGTAGGGGATAAATTCAGGGAATATTTTCAGGAGAATTTAGGAAGTGTGACTTCGCAGGCTACCTTATGGGAGGCCCATAAGGCGACCCTGAGAGGAGAGCTCATGAGGATTGCAAGCAGGCGAAAGAGGAAGAAGGACAAAAAAATCAATCAGTTACAAGCAGAATTGGCAGTCCTCTCGACTCGACATAAAAAGAATAAAGACGCAATGACCCTTAAGGAGTTGCTAGACACTAAAACCAAACTGAATATTTTGTTGACCTCCCATGCTGAGAAAGAGCTGACATGGACTAAGCGGAAATATTTTGAGAAAGCGAACAGGCCAGATACCCTACTTGCCAACAAACTCAGAGACAAAAACCAAGTCTCCCAAATTCAGACAATTCGAACAAAACAAGGGGATTTGACCTCTGACCCAAAAAAAATAGTCAATGAATTTAAAAAATATTATGAGACCCTATACGATGGGGCGAAGGTGGCACACACGCCAACCACAAAAGCACGGCTAAAGACGTTCTTGGCTGAGGCACAACTGCCTACAGTAACCAGAGAGGAGAGGGACGCACTACAGGCTGATTTTACTATCGAGGAACTCATGGAGGTAATGAAGTCATTGAAAGCAGCCAAAGCCCCAGGCCCAGACGGCTTTTCCAATCTCTATTATAAAAAATTCCATAAAATATTAGCTCCTCATTTACTAAAACTTTGTAATTCCTTCTTGGATGGTGCCCCCATCCCGGGCTCGATGCTCCAGGCGTCTATCTCAGTAATCCACAAACAGGGAAAAGACCCAGCGGACTGTAAAAGCTACAGGCCCATCTCGTTAATAAACTCTGATACAAAAATCTTTTCGAAACTGTTAGCTAATCGCCTTAACCAGGTGTTGTCCAAGTTGGTCCATCCCGATCAAGTGGGGTTCATATGTGGTCGACAAGCAGCTGATAACACCAGACGGATTATTGACTTAATTGATCTGGCACAGAAAAAACGTATCCCGTCTATGGTGCTTAGTTTAGATGCTGAAAAAGCGTTCGACAGAATTGACTGGCCCTACTTGAGGGAGACGCTTGGGGCGTTCGGGCTGGGAGGAAGAATGATAGAGGCAATTCTCGCTCTGTATCAGGGGCCGACGGCGAAGGTCAGACACCAGGGCTTCCCCTCGGAAGAATTCCAGATAAAGAGCGGCACCAGACAGGGCTGTCCTCTGTCACCCCTCCTTTTTGCGCTCTGTATTGAACCCCTAGCGGCGCACATCCGTCTCAGCCCAAATATAACAGGCATCCAAATCAGTGACCAGCTACATAAGGTGGCCCTGTATGCTGATGACGTGATACTCACACTATCACAGCCCCTCACCTCTCTGCCGAACGTTTTCCAAATCTTTGGGGAATTTAACACGATATCGGGGTTTAAAATTAATCAGGCAAAATCAGAAGCCCTAAATATCAACTTACCTAAAGCCACTGAGAAATTGATCACGGTAAATTTTGAATTCAAATGGCAAACCTCCTGCATAAAGTATCTAGGAATAAATATCACAAAACAATCAGACACCCTATATAAAGCAAATTACCCCAGACTAATTCGGACACTGAAGGAAGATCTCCGGAAATGGGCAGGGTACAACATATCCTGGATTGGCAGGATTCAATCTCTAAAAATGAATCTCCTTCCCAGAATTCTGTACCTATTTCAGACTCTTCCGGTCCCTATAATCAGGGAAGAGATCCTTCGGTTACAGTCCGCAATGGTGAAATTTATCTGGGGTAATAAAACCCCCCGCATCAAAACTAGCATACTAATTCGACCCACTACAAAAGGAGGGCTAGCGGTACCTTGCCTGTTGTCGTACTATAGAGCGGCCCAATTAACTCAAATCATCCAGTGGCACACCCACCCCATGCGGAGGCGATGGGTGGAGCTGGAGGCGGCCTGCTGTGCCCCGGTGGTATTGTGGGACCTGATCTGGCTCCCAAATACAGTCCGCAGAGACTTCATAAATCCGCTCCCCGCAGTTGTCAGCTCTTTGGCAGTATGGGACAAAAGCAAATATAAACATGTTTTGATGAGACAACACTCCTTGATGACCCCAATTCTGGGAAACCCTGATTTCGCTTCGGGCCTGCAGAGGAAAGATTTTATTATATGGACACAGAAGGGCTATACTCGCCTTCGACACCTGGAGGGTAGGATATCTATTAAACCGTTTGAACAAATTAAGTCGGAAAAATCGATGCCAAATTCAGAATTCTTTAGATACCTCCAGCTAAGAGCTTTCTATGATAAATTCCCAAACCGCGCTAAACGCACTAATTTTGAACAGCTCTGTTCTACTGGAACAGGAACCCAGGGACTTATCTCTACAATGTATAAAGCGGTAGTCTGTCCGACTCCTGACGCTGACGTGACGTTAAAATATAGGAACAGATGGGAGAGAGACCTAGGAGACATATTAGAGGACAAAGACTGGGATCAAATCAGCCTGGCGGCAGCTAAGAGCTCGATTTGCACGACATTAAAGGAGAACGCGTATAAAGTCCTGATGAGGTGGTATCTGACCCCAACACGATTGTCAAAGTTTGTTAAAGGTTACCCTCCATTGTGCCCTAAACAATGTGGGGAGCAGGCAGACTTGCTACACATGCTGTGGGGCTGCACCAAAGTACTCCCAATCTGGGAGGAACTCAGAAATTGGCTTCAGAGAATTCTCGACTGCACGATCCCTTTGGACCCCTGGTTGTTTCTGCTGGCCAGAGGCACTCCGGGGCTAAACAGGTCGGAGCACAAATTAATTGCACATTTTGCAACTGCCCTGAGGTGTGAACTCGCAGCATTGTGGAAGCAACCGGATCTACCAAATATCCCAAAAATCAGAAATCGAATTTGGCACGTTTGCCGGATGGAACAGTTAACGAGTCTAGTTAACGACACCGGCACAAATTTTCTCAAAGTATGGTCACCATGGCTAGACCTGAATGATATCCCAGGGGTCAATGCCTCCAACATACTGCTTTAATAGATGCGGGCGCGTTCTCCTTGGATGAAGTGTAGTGGACAGAAGGCCATAGATTCTTGACAAGATTAGGGGTTCACTAAACTAGGTAAAGAAAAAGATAAGCAAAGGTCAAGACACAACAGAAGAGATCAGAGGCCAACGTTATGACTGCTGTTACTGCGAGCCCTTTGGGACCAAAAGCCTACCAAACCCAAGAAACCCAGACTTCAACGAGAACCATAGCCTCTATGATGCGTCCAGCGGAGTCGAAATCGTTCTGTGGCAACCTCTCCCCCCCCCCCTCCCTCCCCTCCCTACCTCCTCCCCGGTGTAGTATGTCTGTAGGTCTTGTTGGTCTGTTTGTAACCCCAGTCTGTCTTTTGTGAATTTACTTACAAAAAGAGTTGTTATGGATACCTTTGTATAAGATAATGGGTTGGAAGAGAATGTGATTATTGTACCATGCACTCAATAAAAAAATTTTTGGTTGAAAAAAAAACAAATCTACAGTATAATATCCCATTTTCTATAATCTAAGGCAGGAGTGCGCAAACTACTTGAGCTGCGCCCCCCTGCCCGGGAGCTGCAGCGCTTGCGCCTCTCCTCTCCCAATGACTCGGCGTCAAGTAACGTAGCGGGTCATGTGACGTCACGTGACCCCACCGCGTCATTTGACGCGCGTTGCCATGGCGACGCGTCGCCGACGACCCGCAGAGAGCAGGTAAGTGAGTTACAGAGGCCTCACGCCTCCCCCGGCATTTAATTTAAATGCCGTGGGGAAGAGCACGGGGTCTTTATAACGGCCTGCGCCCCCCCAACAAATTCTCCCACCCCCCTGGGGGGTGCGCCCCCCAGTTTGCGCACCGCTGATCTAAGGGACAGAGTTGTAATTGGGCCATTATAACGGCCTGAACAAGTATTGCACATTTAAAAATGCTAATCTTGCAAATGTCATTTAATATTTGATTATTTTCTTTAGTATTATTTGTGGTTCGGTTTGTAAGAAAACGAACCGTAACCTTGCAATTTCATTTTTGATAAAGAACAATAATGTTTATAGTATTTAAATATCATTTACGTCATCCTTTCCCAGTTCATATTGAGACACTGTCCTACGGTTAAATACCTCCAAAGTGTACTGATGCACGTGGCAAAAGCCAAGTGACTTTCACCACCTGGTGACAGTAAAATGTGCATTTGTTTCTATTATACATTGGAATCAGAATCCTGAGACTGAATCAACATCATTTAGGAAGCAACAAATTACAGGGAGAGAGAGCTTACAAAATCATAACTGTGCAAATGAGGTGCTGAAATGTTCACTGCTGTGACAACTGAATGTCACAATTTGTGGTAATTGTCATTAGAAAACAGTTGAAATGGGCTTTAAGAACGTTGTCATAAACAGTGAAAAGAAAATAAGTATTTTGCCTGGAAGGGTGAAGGACATGTTATGTGCTGTGACTGGAGCCAAACTGCAGACAGACAAACGCCCCAAAAACTCAGTTTATTTACTCGCAAGCAAACAATTATTTTTTTTTTTTATCAGGTCCCTTCACATTGACCTTTTCATCGTGGTTACATACATCAGTCTCAAATCCCTTGGAAATTGTCTTTCTTGCAGAAAAGCCGGAGTAAAATAAGAACTGTGGGTCTCAGTGGGGGCCATATTTACTAAGGGATGCCACGTCAGAAGGGGCCTTATGGTCCACTCATATGAATGGACTGTAAGGTGCCTATGGCTTAGCACGGATTAATGAATCGAGGTCTAATACATGAATGTCGTATCCTCATTGCTTCATTTCTTAACCATTGTCGCCTCAAGTGAACACAAACCTGAAATCAGCTCAGCTCTTTTGGAAACTCTAGTTTATCAAGATACAATTTTTTTTTATCTTATTCATCTAAAAAATAAAAATGAGACATGGCCACCAACTACCTCTTTGCTAATGGGCCAAACATTAATGATGTCATTGTGGTATAACTAGTGCTTGGATTGTTTAGAACAGGGATCTTCAGCTGGTGGTCTGGTATCCCCGCATGAAGACCATTGGACTCTTTGCTCTTGCTAACTTCATACTAGTTGCTCAGTTAGCCAAGTCCAATTTTTCACACTTGTTAAGGTAAGGTAATGTAAACACCTATGGTACAGATATTATAAATGCTGGCAAAATGTTGAAACATAATAGTTGTCAAGTCTTCCAATGTATCTAACATGACATTGCAATAAGCTCGTGGCTCGAGATGGGCGAATCCCTCAAAACCGCTTACTGGATTTTCTCGCATTTTCCCCCCAAATCCCATTTCACAGTGTAAAATCTACGGACGAATTTGATCGGTTTTAATCCGCGCGGATTCATCAAAATCCGCCATTGGATACAATCAATCGCCGGATTTCTAGAAACCAATCCGCGGATTCAGCTATCCATTTGCGGATTCTTAAGAATCCGCCAACGGATTGCTGAGTTTGCGGATTGGATTTTGCAAATCCGTGGAGTGTACTAGCAAAACGCGAACCGCCCTTTTTGAGATTGAGCCGCTGAAATCCGCAAACCAAAAGGAACTGGGCCAACCCGCTGCGGATTCAAAATCGGCCAAAAAATGCTGCCCATCTCTACTCGTGGCCCTTCTACTCCTAAATGTTTTCTGATCTGGTGCCTGTGGAGAACTAGTTGAAGAGCCGTGATTCAGAATATGGTGGTGAGTAATGTAAATGAAAAGTTTTATTTTAAATCAATTGAGCGATGAAAGTTATTTGTTGACAGTTGCCCCAAATGTTGTCAGTGCCTTATTTGTGAATTCGTTTTGTACACGATGATGTAAATGTGAGAGTATTTCCTTCTATACACACTGTATACTGCACTCTTTATTATGGTTTCCTAGTCTTACCTCAGATTCATCTGCAGACTCTTCTTTAGACATCGCATCCTGTGAAGAGAAACCAACACAACAAAGAGTTAGCAAAAGGTAATGAAGATAAACAATCAAGGAAGTTGTTGGTCCAGCCTTTATTCAACATTAAAGAGATAATCCAAGCAGGCGATATTTAGCAAAATTGATTTAACATAGGATTGATGCAGGGGGCCTCAGTAGCTGAACCCCATTCATTTCAGCTCTGGGGCCCCCCTGCTTCTGTAGATACAGATCTCCATATGGGGTGAATGTAGCCACTCGACTACTAGGGTTCATATAATGGTGGAGTTTCAGAGCTCCAGTGCCCTGCGAGCCAATAGGAAGCCGTGACACCATCAGGTTCGGCTTCCTATTGGCCTGTGTGAAGCAGGAGCTTTAAACTTTGCAGCGATACCAGCACCCCCTTTGGAGGTCTGTATATCAGGAGCCAAGGGGTTAGCTGAAATGAATGGAGGTCAGCGCCGAAGACCCCCTGCTTCAACCCTATGTAAAAAAAAAAAATTCAAAGCTCAAGAATTGTTCCTTTAACATAAGGTGCCAAATCCAACACTGTAGGCAAACATTTGTATTAAAGATGTACATTTCTTGTAGGTGGTGATACATTTTAACTGGGCCTACATTAATGTTCTTCATAGAGGCAATTACAACATACAGAGCTTTCAAAAACTCCCAGCTCTCCTCTTCAAGTGTCCGGTTACCAAGTACACACTTGAGATAGAGACATGGGAGGTTTCAAAAGCTCTGTACACTTATGTTCCAGCTATGTAGAACCTAAATGTTGGTCCCCTAACCCAACAGATATCAAAACCCACGACAAATCCAAATGTCTTCCGGATCAATACGGCTACAGTGAGTTTGAACTATAATTAAAGACAGGGAATTATGAACTTGAGTAGCCATAAGTAAACATCACACGAGTTCTTTACAATATGCCTCTTCCAAAAAATTGCTTTATTTCTTTTTTAAAAAGGAAGATGTTTTGTACAGTTGATTTGTTTTCTAATTTTAAAAAACTTATACAAAAATATGATATATATATATATATATCTACTGTATATATGTATTTTAATTATATAACCCCCTGCCCCCACTGTACAGCATGGTGAAGATATCTTAAATTCATGTGCTGCATTTTAGGATATTTTTACACGGGGATAGTATACTGTAGAAACATTTTAGATTTTCAGATAACAGTGTTCAGTGTTCTCCCGTGTCACTGAACATCAAGTCACAGTGGAGCTTGGTCGTAATATCATGGAATCGTTTCTGCCTGCTAATAGGACTAGGAAGGCATGGTAGGGAAGGGAGACGGGAGGACAGGAAAAAAAAAAGTAGTAACCTGACTCAATAATATAATGGATATGGAACCATGAACTATGAGGGATCTGCTTGGCTTAATAGGGAGATTTGATCTGTATGCCCAATGGTGGATGTGTGTCACTGTGGAGTAGAGCAAATCTGCGCCCATAATCCATACATCCTGGTCATCGACGTGATTAAGGAGACAGTATGGGAACCGTGAAAGATTAAATACTAGGCTTACACAGTGATGGGATTCAGCCGGTTCATACCGGTACCTGGAATTTCCCAAGTTCGCCGAACCAGTGCTTAATTCTTGAGACAGGCGCAGGGAGATGTATGCGGCGGCGGGCCCCAGGTGTTAAAGAATTAGCCGGTAGTAGAATCACTTGTGGCAGAGCAGGACTGCAGGGGAGGAGCGTCATCTAGCAGTCTGACCCGTAACTTCTGGTGTCTGCTGCTAGAGCGCATTCCTCACCTCGTGCTCCTCTACTCCAGCTGTGCATCAAGTGATTCTTCTACCGGCTAATTCTTTAAGCCGGGGGCCCACCGCTGCCGCATACCATCTCCCCGTGTCTGTGTCCAGGTAGGCATGGAGGCGGGGAGGGGAGATCTGAGGATGATGAGGGGGACTGGGGGAGAACTGAGGATGATGAGGCGGATTGGGGGAGATCTGAGGATGATGAGGGGGAGGAGATCCGATTATGATGAGGGGGAGAAGCTGATGATGATGATGAGGGGGAGAGCTGATGATGGTGATTTTTCACTATGAAAGGGCGGTAAGGTGAGAGAGAACTGGTTGCTAAAATTTCTGAATCCCACCAATGGGCTTACGCGCTTCTTTCCTCCTACATTGTTTTGTTGAACAAGAACCCATTGCATTCAATCTATATATATAAAACTCAAAATATGTTTGTCTGTGGGTTTTGTACGCAATCTCATTGGCTGTCATTGCCTGTCAAGCTCTCTCATTGGCTGACTGCGGGGCGGGCCTTGGCTCTCATTGGCTCCCATTGCCTGACTACGGGGCGGGCCTTGGCTCTCATGGTCTCTGAGGGCAAGGCAGGGTGAGGTCACGCACGTTCGGAGCCCGGGGGGGGGGGAACCAGAGCCAGCTGCCGCGCAACCCTCCCGCCCGCCACCACAGCGGACAGCCGCCAAGTAACAACCCGCCAGCCACACAGTAAGTCAGCTTCCGCCACCCACCCCCATCACACACCGCACCCAAAGTCAGCCGCAGAGAAACCCCCCAGCCCACCACCGCCACCCGGTCAGTAACTCCCCCGCCCGCACCCGCAGTGAACCGCCGCCGCACAACCCTCCCAAAGTGAGCCGCTCTGAAGGGGGGGGGGGATCACAACCATCCCGGGAATCACAACCCAACCCCCAGTGAGCCACCGCCGGCGAGCTCTGAAGGGGGGGGAATTGGAGATGTGAAGGGGGGGGAATTGGAGATGTGAAGGGGGGGGGGCAAATCGGAGCTGTGAACAGGGGGGGGGGCAGGAACGGAGCAGTGAAGAGGGGGGAGCTGTGAACGGGGGGGAATCGGAGCTGTGAACGCGGGGGGAGCGCAGCTGTGATGGGGAGGGGACCGGAGCTGTGAAGGGGGGGGGGGAACGGAGCTGTGAAGGAGGAGGGGAACGGAGCTGTGAAGGAGGGGGGGGGCCCAAGCTGTGAACATGGGGGGCGCATTCATGTGCAGGGAGGGGGCCAGATTGCTGTGAACGGGGGAGAAACAGAGGGGGGAGAAAGGGGAAGGGGGTAGAGAGGGGAAGGGGGAGAGAGAGGGGGGAACGGGGAAAGAGAGAGGGGAATGGGGAGGGGGGAGCAGAGAGAGAGAGGGGGAGCGGAGATAGGGGGGTGAGCTGAGAGAGAGGAGGGAGCGGGAAAATGAAATCCCGGGCAACGCCGGGTATATCAGCTAGTAAGATTATAAAATAGTCTACAATTCAAATATCAATATTAACAACCTTGGAAGGATGAACTGCTGAGCTGACTGGGATTAGGGTAAGGGGTTAATGTTTTTAGGATAGGGGATTATTGTATGGGGTTAAGCTTCTTAGGGTAGGGGGTAGCATTAGTATTAGGGGGTTTTAGAATAAAGGGTAAGGTTAGGGGCTTATCTTGGCGGCAAAGCGGCTGGCGGAGAAATGTTTCGGCAACGAGGTGAGTGGCAGCTAAACGCTAGCGGAGATTTGGTCGCGGCAAAACAGTGGCGACCATATGTCCTAAACCGTATCCATGGTCCATTCTATAGCCTGATTATTCCCATTGGTGTCTACATCCAGTTGTATGTCACTGTTAGGCAATTTTGCCTTAAACAGCAGAGCTCGCTCTGTCTTTCAATGTGACATGATTGTTAAAGTTAATTTCTCCTGATTTTGAAGATGGCCCCTGGATGACTGATGTTATCTGGGACAATATTTGAGCAAAATCTGGATTTTAAAAAATATCTACCAGGTGACTCATTTTAATACAGTAAAGCTGCACTTGAGCAAAATATTTATTTATTTATTTTTTAGAAACAGATCATGGACTGCAAATAGTTTTATGAAATTTCTGTTTACCGTTAATCATACATAGCTTAAATAGATTAAAAAGGCTCTATTGGGTATCCCTAACACAATGCCTTGTCCTGTCTTTCAAAGGAAAAATATATAATGCAAGTGTCTACGACTATGACCACTAACCTTTCACCTGTGTATTGAATGAGAATGTGCTGATGAATGTGCCTCCTTCACGGAGGTCAGCAAAATGAAGATTTACTTAAGCTATTTATAGTGATCAACAGCAATAAAACGCTATAACCAATATGCTGACAGTGAACATATAAGCATTTCCAAAACGACACAGAGTTAAGCGAAAGGCGAATGACTGCATGAATGAAAGTAGACTACTGTTTATGTAGTCCGGATACTGGTACAAGCAATGGGGACAACGTCAAGAATAACTGGAGGTTGTTAAAGCCTAATGAGAGTAAATTGTGTACTTAAGGTTCACTTAAAGCTGCATTCCAACTTACTTGGCAAATTTAGTTAATGTCCTCAGTGCTGAAATACGCTTAATTCTGCCGAGGTATCAGATCCGCAAAAGCCCACCTGTCCACTAATCTGTACCATGGCTCTTTCTGAAGGTGGGTTGATACTTATGTTAGCCTGGTCACCATGGTCAATATTGTTTTTCACATATAAAATGAGTACAGTATTTTGATAAAATATGTATATTGAAAAATACAAAAATGCAATTTTAGGTGCTAAACACCAACATTGTAAAGTGTTGATGAAAGAAAAGCACTTCTGGATTTACAATTCATGTATAACCCCATTAGGGTCCTTTACTTTTGGATCTGACCCCTGGATTGTTTCTATTTTTTTATTGGAAGGAATTAAAAGTACAATATAAAATAGGATTCTTGTCACTTACAAGTGCATACCTGAGAGACGTGTCAATTTTCATGTGAATGCGTGTGACACCTTATCAGAAGCTGAATCTCCCCAAGGCGCAGAGTGTGGGGGAGAGCAGAGAGTACCGACCAGCTTGTGTCTGTTACTCATATTTGTATGTCAGTCACACAAAAGCAGGTACAACAATTCAGGTAGATAGTAAAACATCAATGTCACTAACAATCCAGCTATCACAGTGCCTTAGAACTAGTGATGATCAGAAAACCTCCAAAAAATACATCATCTGATAAGGCAGGTTGATGGACACCTCCACGGCTAGAAACCTGGAGAGCCAATGGAACCCCAGAAATGGGACTATATGGATGTTGGGGTCAACAAGAGATGAATTTGAAGTGAAAACAGTTTCTCCGGGGGTTATTAAACATGACTGCAAATACGATTTGTTCTCTTTGTAAACTGATTTTTAACTATAGCATAGTGTAAGGAATTGGGGAACACGTCCCCTGCGACGTGTTCCCTCCTTACCTAATGCTCCTGTCACCTCAGCGCCGCTTACAGAGCGCGCGCGCACACACACGGAGGCTGTCAACTCCATGGAGCATGGTACCGCCCCCTGCTCGCGTCACGCATCGCTCACGCGACGATCGTGCACCGCTCCCCAGCTGCGTGGCAAGATTCCTGAGTGCACCAACAATGCTCACCTGTCTCCTGCACCCTCTGTCCAATCCCTGATCCCGCAGGGGCCGCACCTCCGCTCCGCCTCTCGCACCTCCGCTCCGCCTCTCGCACTGACTGCTCCAGCCTTGCTATAAAAACTCTGCATGCTCAGTCACTCATTGCTGAGCATAAACCCTTGTAGCCTTGTGTTCCTGCTTTCCTGTGCCTTGCCTTGTCCTTTTTTTATTCTTGCTTCCAGTTGATCTCACGTGTACCGACCCGGCTTGACTATTGGACCCTCTCTGGATAACGACCACGGCTTGCCTCTGACTACCCGTACTTCTCCAATCCCTGACCACTGCACAACGAATAACAACTACGCTGCTGGCTCCACCCCACGACCTTGGCAAGTATCTGGACTAACCCACTCTCTCCAACCCAGACCCGGCTACAATGACAATCCACTTTGTAGGCGTGCCTCCGCTGCTGTGGGTGCGCAGTTCTATACTTTTCCACCTCAGTACCGGGGTCCCGCCTTGTTTGTGGTGAGCGCAAGCATTACACATAGATATTCTTGCTGAACTCTTCATCAATAAGGGGGCGAGCACGTCGCCGGGGTTCGCGGCGGCATCTGCTACAGGGCGCCTCCATGTTTGTTCTGCTTACGCATGCGCGGAGGCTCACGCATGCGCAGCGGAGTTGCGGTGGCCATGTTAGGATTGTCACTAGTTTTCGCGCATGCGCAGAAGTTCGCGTGATGCGGCGGCCATTGCAAGTTTGCGCATGCGCAGTAGAGATCGCGCATGCGGCCCCAATGTTAAAGAGCTCCACAGGGGACTACAAGAGTGTTACATTTGGAGGCACTGCTGAGGTTCAGCCCTGGGGTATCCTGTTCAGTAAGCAAATTGTTAAATTTAATTTTCCACTATGTTATTACCACAAGCTACGAGGTCCATGCCTGGGCCATCAGGGTTCAGGAGCTGCCTGATTCACGTGGTGGCAGTGGGGAATGTTCCCGCTCATGTGGAGGGGAGTGCAAATCAGGAGTCCCTAAAGGAACTCCTGGGCCTAGACAGAGTGTGGCCGATAGCAGAAACGTATGACACCACTAGTTATTGTAGTACCATACTAATGACGATGGGTCAGGAAATATACCGGGAAAATGCCCCTCGGACTCTACAAGTCCTCGGATGGCCATCAGAAGGCCACCCCCTTATATACGCAGTGGATTCTCCACAACCTAACAGTGAGTCCCGCTTAGCAGGGCGTAGCCCGCCAAGTCACAAGAGCGCACTTGCTAATGGCCAACCAGGCTGCACCACAATGTTTTGCAGAAACCTGCCCAGGTCTGGCGCGAAATTCAGAGCAGAGCCAGAACCACTCCTTGATAGAGTGTGCCCCTCCTCTGAATTCCACCAGGGGGAGGAAGCACAGCGAGCTTCAGTCAGCAACTTCTGTTCCTTAAGAAAGGTAAAAGACGCAGTAAACAGCATCCTCAGTTGTATGGAGCCTGGCTGATGAAGGGAGAGGACATATCCTTTATTTTGTGCCCATGTTTACAAAAGGACTTGCATATGTCTGGTGGTATGGACTTTGACTCCTTTACGCTACCAATAGAATATCAGGCGGCAAAGGTGGACGAAGAGGGGTGCATATGAGTCGTCTGTAACAAGTGTGACTTCCCAGGTGGCAAAGTGACCTGGGGACCCAAGTGTGCTTGCTGCGGGGCACAGTTCCTGAAGCCCGTGCAGCTGCGGCCTACGGAACATGCAGAGAAAAAAAGCTATTGACTCCAATACTGGGGTGGTCAATACAGCTATCAACTACCTCGATCATGGAGGCTTCGGAGGGTCCGTGCGCCCTAACCGTTGTTCCAGATCCGGTTCCAGACTCGTTCCACATCCAGAACCACAGATGCCGGAACCCCAGGGTAAGGTGACTGCCCAGGAAAAGTTGGGTGCACTTCCACTAGTGGTGCAGGAGCGGGACCGCTCCCTGCCGATAACCAACTGTGAATGAGAGGTGCGCCGATGCTGCTCCCCTGCGGAGGTGTCCCTACCCTCATCCTCTTCTACCGATGATCGTAGCCAATCAGCCATGGTGATGCACCCGCAGGCTGACCACCCAAGAGAAGCTGATGACAAAGAGCCAATTGCCTCAGCTACAGAGGACCCTGATGTGGGCCCTACAACAGCCAGTCCGGCTTACGATAGTACCATCGGTCCCAGGCTTGGAACCAGTACCTACTGACAACAGGGGTGAGTTGACTGCCCCATGGGTGTCGGGTGTGAGTCCCCAGGTGACCGCGGAGCATGGTAGCTCCTTAAGCATGGTCGCCCGGGCGAATGGCTCATCCCGGCATTGCATCCTGGCAGAGGTGTCCCCCCTAGAAGATGGCTGCCCGGTGGTACGTGTGGATCAGTGCCCACCACCTACCTGCCTACTGGAGAGAAGCTTCAGCTCCATTGCGGTGTCTAGTGCAGCAGAAGCGATACCTGACAGCGTTCCAGATGACCTCACAACCATCAGCAGCCAGCGGAGCTGTGAGGCACCAAACGTTTACTCCCTGCAGAATGCGATGGAGGTATCCAGTGAAGAGGCCCTGCTCGGCGCTTACTTCTACGCGAAGGATCTCCACGCACGTCCGTATCCAGACCTGGATGTGCATCCAGATCTCATGATGTCCCCAGAAGACGTCATTTCTGAAGCGATTACTAGAGCAAACCAAGGCTGTGCTGTGACTGCGCTGGTAATTATTGCCTCCTTCATGCGCAACCTGGAGCGGCCTATTCACCATGTGGTTGACCGAGGAAAAGGTCAGGGCCTCCCTGTCTACCGCATACATGATGTGGATGGCTGGGTAAATGTCTGGCCAAGAGACACCTTGCGGTTCCTTCCACCAGGGGTTAGGAAGTGGCTTGGCCACAGAGACTGTAGCATCCGACCATGAGTTCAAAGAGTCTACAGAGACTCCAGTTTCAGTAAAGGAGACTCACAGGAGTCAAAGTGAGGCGCCCTCACACGATCAGTTAGGGGCACCCCAATATGGGTCTCAGCAAATAGCTAGCACTCAGCCGGCCTCGGGTATCACTGTGGTTATTATGTCATGTACCATTGATGATAAAGTGCATATGATAAGTTGTACATATTATGCATTGCATTTTTATTGTGTAACTTTATGCATTGTGACGTTGTCCTTCAAGCGGGATTGTTGGTATTTCCACCAGGGGGAGAATGTAGCCAGGTCCCCTCTCTCTACCTGGTCCTTCGTTTCCCTCTCCATTACCTTCATCCCGGTGGGGGCGGATGCGTCGCTATGGGCTCCCAGCGGCATCTGCTACAGGGCGCCGCCATGTTTGTTGTGCTTGCGCATGCGCAGCAGAGTTGCGGCAGCCATGTTAGGATTGGCACTAGTGTTTGCGCATGTGCAGAAGTTTGCACATGCGTAGATGAGTACAGCGACGACCATTACAGGATCGCGCATGCGCAGTAGAGATCGCGCACGCGGCCCCAATGTTAAAGAGCTCCACAGGGGACTACAAGACCCAGCACCCGTGCTACCCACGTGATGCCACAGCAGCCAATAGGGCTTAGAGCTTCCCCTGAGGAGAAAGATACATTTTGGTGCGCTGAGGGCTTGCTAGTTAGTCAGAGCTGGGAGCAGGTTAGGGGAGGTTGCATGTGCAGGGAGCAGGTGGCCCCTGCACTAGGCCAGGTTACCCCCCCTAGGCCCCAGTCAGGCCCTGAGTCATACCATAGCTTGTGGTTGCTACAGGGACAGGCCCTTAGGTAGGGACCCTGCCCCTTTAGTTGTTAGTGATATTCAAGGACACAGCTGCTACGCTGTGCAGCCCTGATCATTGGTTCTGGGATCAGATCAACCACTCAAGATAAGAGACTATCTTCATGGTGGGACCGTCTGGCGGGACACCCACCGTTGCAGCGGAGGCATCTTGGATCATCCTTCGGGAGCAAGGGATCCAAAGTACAGCATTTGCACGCTCGGGTGTGGACACACCCGGCAGGTACCTGCATCATACACCAAGTGCACTGACTCATCTCAAACCAGTGGGCAGCGGTGTCTCACACTGGGGTAGGAGGGTGACTCTTGGGACACTTGGGTATAGGGTATGAGGTTACGGCCCAGTGAGGCCAGTGTTACAGGGTGACACTAATGTACTGTTGATGTTATAAATATGTTGTGTTCTGTTATGCATATACAATAAACTGTTTATATATACTCTGGTTTATGTGGTTACTGTATGTGGGTCCTGTGTCAGGGGTATTCTACACTCTAGGATTCTGCACAGGTGGAGGCGCTCCCAGTGGTGGAGGTTCAGGCCTCCTGTGAGCCTGACAGGTATTGCACCAAACCTGGTAATACATGTAGATTTCCCCACATGGTCCCTTTCTGCGATTGGGGTGGAGTGTGTCACACACACACACACACACACACACACACGTTTAATCTGGGTGGTACTCCAACGTTAAGCTGCAGTACTTACAGCACCCAGCAACCCAGGTGCATGAAACATTTGATTTGTTTATTGTTTTATTGTCATAAATAGAGAGCCATAACATCACTGGCACCTGATGTTGCGGCTTTCTAATGGCAGCCAGATTGAAGTTGATCCCAATTAAATATAAGGTTGCTAAGGGGTTTTCCTGTGGCTGAGAGTACCACAGTTCAACTTTGCTCGAGCCCAAGGTAAAACATATTCAAAACAGCATAAGCATCTCAAGTTAATGCTTCATGCTTTTTTGGCCTAAATTTGCAAACCCAATAAACTTATTTTGAAACACTGTAACATGGTAGAGAATGTGTCATAGGTCTAATAGGGTTCAACTGATTGCAATTTCAGTATATGAAGCTACATGGGATTGCCTCTTAAAATAAAAGAAACTGACAAAAGGAGTGCATTAGTACAGAAATACACTTGATGGATACTACTTCTATTAAGTAATGTGGTCCATTACATGTAAGAGCTGTGATCATGTTGAAAGAAGAACATGATTCACTATTAAAAAAAGAAAAAAATCATGAGTAAAACTAAGAGCATAACAAAAATTGCAATACCGTACTGTTTAAAACCTCTCTAGGATAGCGCCGATTCCCCAGAGGGATGGATTTCATAATCTCCACTGCATTACGCTTTTGTCATTTCCATTTGCAGGGGGAAAAAAAAAAGTGGTTTATTTAAATGGCTTACCGCGGCAGTTCATTAGGGTAGGGAAAGATTCACGCAACCCCAAATATAATGCAGTTTGTGCTATGACTATCAGCACACACTTACAAATCCCCAAGGCCCTGTATGAATGACTAAGATGCCACCCAACTGTTCTGTCTAACCAACTAATGCCATATGTAGCACAATTCTCATAGTGGGTAATATGTGGATATAAAGAGAAGTCGGAGTTCCGTTGTCAGAAATTCTATTAAAGCTTTAAAGCTGCAGACCAAGCAATATCCTACATGTGATTATATTATAATACTTAGTTAAGTTATGGTGGGTAAAAAAAGTGACAAAACCCCTCCACAGCAAAGCATATAGCAAATGGAAATATTACTGTATGCTCATTTGCATGTCGTAGGCAGGTCTGCAACCCCGCCTTTCCCCATTATCACCCAGCACACAGCACTTCCACTGCAGCAAGGGATTCTGGGGAATGACATGCAAATGAGCACACAGTGCCACCTTTTGCTTCAAAACCATTCAACATGGATAGATAGGATAGATTTCTGTACTATGAGAAAATACTTGTAATATTTAAAAAAAAAAAAATATGTATTATAAGGTAACAAGCATTTTTTTGTTTCTATAGCAACCATTCACAAAGTCACATCCCCTTCCAAAACAAGCTCTGGTACATCCCATTTTGAGTCCAGCCCTCTCACTTGCAATGCACCAACAGTATCTAGTGACTGCCTGGTCACATCATGATCTTCCCCACAGAACTTTGCATATTTGCTCCTCTTCTGCTGCACTGACATCCATTTAGTGAACCCCAAAGCCAAATCTTCGCTGATCGATCACAGGAGAACGGATTAATCAGCAACTTAGCTAATTACTTATTGTGTGGATTGTATTGAAGCACATATTAAAGAGGGGGGGGGGGATTTTCAAAAAATGTTAAAGGCAGCTTGAACATTGCGTTAAAAAGAAAAATAAATAATTACAGAATGGAAGCAGGGGGTCTCCGGAGCTGAACTGTGAACTTCCAGAGATCTTTACCTCTGTAGCGGCGCTGGTATCTCTGCAACCGGAGAAACTGTGTGCCTAACATAATGGTGGCTTTAAAATGTTCTGCCGGTCAATAGGAAGCCGTGACGTCATCGGTTGCGGTTTCCTATTGGCCAGCATGACCGGGACATTTAAACTTCACAGTGATATCGGCACCCCCAATGAAGGTAACACAATGCAGCCTGTTCTGCCGCTTTAAGTTATTGGTAATAGCATACTACCATGTGTTAACCCAGGGGAGCGCAAACTTTTGGAGCTGCGCCCCCCTGCCTGCTCCCCCTCACTTTCGCGCCCCCCTCACCTCCCTCTGCGGCGTCAACCGACGCTGCGGGTCATGTGACCCTGTTACCATGGAGACGGCCGTGTGACGTCACTCCACATTTGACGCCGCGGTGCCATGGCGACGCGTCACACCAACGTGTCTGAACCCTTGTAAGTTTGTTGCAAAGGCCTCACGCGATCCCCCGGCATTTCATTTGAATGCCTCAGGGAAGAGCGTGGGGCCTCTGCAAGCACCCGCACCCCCCTCCAAAAAATCCTGCGCCCCCCACTTTGCGCAGCGCTGTGTTAACCGATGGCAAACAAATGTCCCACCAATGTGATATGTCATTGGTAAGAGTGGTAAACATGTAATAAATCAACCAGTCTGATTGGTTTATTTACCACCTGGCCACCTACCACGCATGATGCAACGACGAACAGTCCTATATAAGGGCTGTGCCCTGGCATAAACCCCCTTGGCCGAGAGAAGACATGAGGATGCAATTTTTCAGTTTAAAAAAATAAATAAATGCTTAGCTGCCTGAGCAACTGCAATTAAGTTAGCAGAAGCAGACAGTCCAAGGAGGTCATTACAAGGTCCTTCAACAACCGCTTTCGCCCACAGGCTGCAAGTTGAAGAGCCTTGCTGTAGGCAGGCCCTAAACTAGGTCACATTTAGGCCTACAATTTGGCTTTATCTTTTTCTTTGACCCGTCAACGAGCAAAGACTGGATTTATTTATTCCATTATTGGCATTATTTAGGGGGGGCTTTTTATGGTTGGACATCGGCCCATAAGATTAAGTGGTTTCATTTTATCATTCACTCCTGAGGTTCCAATGGGGTTACCTAGGCTCTCCTGGAGAGGGGGACACACAGAGCTCGACAAATGCAGTCACCCGATCACCACGGCCGACTGGATTTGGCCCACTGGCGTGTCCCTTACCGGCGGCGAATGCAACGGCGTGGTATAGCATTCTCCCAACATTCTTCACCAAGTTTTGTCTTCCCCTGCAGCTCCTGTCAAAAAGGCTGTGCGGCGTCAAATGACGCCGTGTTGCCATGACGACATTACGCTACATGGCGTCTGACGGCCACCCTGCAGCAAGACCCGGTAGGAGAGGAGCGCACAAGCTGCAACAAAGTAGAGTGAATTCAGGGCACTCATGTTGTTGACGGGCAATCCTTAGCCAGGAATAATGAATAAAAATAGGGTACCCTGGTATGGAAAAATAAAAAGGCTTTATTTAGGCATAGATGAGTGACAAAAAAAATACAAAAAAGGTCCTCCCATGCGTTTCAAGCAAATAGTTGCGCTTTTTCAAGGATTGTCATAAATGCAGTGCAGCATCAAATGAAGCCGTTTTGCCATGACGACGGTACGCTACATGGCATCTGACGGCTACCCTGCAGCAAGACCCAGTAGGAGAGGAGCGCGCGAGCAGGCCTGGAAGTGGGAGCAGGTGCACAGACCCGTCGCATACCCCAAACGCTGTGACCGGATAGGCCAACCGCTCTGTATGGATCGCATATGCAGCCCGGAGCGGGGAGGTACTGTATGGCGGAGTGACTGACTGACCAGGACAGCACAGGGTTTAGTCCAAGAAGACCCCCTCAGCCTCCGTCTTCCTCCGCCTCTGTCCATGTATATGTATACATATACAGGGCTCGACAAACTAGGGCAAAACCCACTTGCCCCCCCTCCCGCCCAAAAGTAACTCGCCCCCCCAAAAGTAACTCCCTCACCCGCCCCCTCCCCCCCACGACTCTTACCTGCGGCAGGGTCCGTCTTCTCCCCTGCAAATTGTAATGTTTCCCCTGCAGGTCCTGAAAAAATGGCAGCGCGGCATCAAATGATGCCGCATTGCCATGGCAATGGGACGCCGTGACGTCCCGGAGCGTAGCACCGCATGACGTCACAGAGCCATGGCAACACGGCATCATTTGACACCACGCGGCCATTTTTTGGATCTGCAGGGGACAAGACGGAGATCGCCGCGCCATGCCGCAGGTAAGCGTTCGACAGCGGCCAAAATGCTCTCGCCCGTGGTGTGCAGGCGAGTGCATTTGTCGAAGTGTGTGTGTGTGTGTGTGTGTGTGTATACAATCTCTCTCTCTCTCTCTCTCTCTCTCTCTCTCTCTCTCCCCACTTTAATGACTGAAGCAGTTGTTTCCATTATGTGTTACTTGCATTATTTGTTATTGATATGATTATGTCACGTGTATTACTGCTGCGAAGCACTATGTATATTAATGGTGCTATATGAATACAGATATACATACATATTTAACACACACACACACGTTAATGTATATTTCAATCATGTATTTTGATGGTATGTGTATATTTTATTGGTCAATGGCATACAGAACTATTCCCAGCTTTGGCTAACCGGGCTGAAAGCCATTCCTATAGGAGGGGTTGATGGGTAAATGCCCTAGGAAGGGTGGTTAGGAAGCCCGGGGGACCTGTAATAGAAGGAGGAGTGTCAGTGTGTCAGTCAGTATCTCTCTCCCAATGTGTCAAACTGAGTGTGTCTGTCTGTCAAAGTACGTGTGACCAGTGTTTCCAGTTCCCGGAAAATTTTCCAGTTCCCGGGAAATTTGATCCCTCACCAGGATCAAATTTCAAACACCGTGAAATACAGGGAAATGGAAAGACTGAAACCCGGAAGTTAAGGGAGCGCTGAGCTGGAGCGGCCTACTCACTCGCAATGACGTTTCAGTCTGGCACTTCCCCAACGTACACGCCTCCCCTGTGCCAGCCATGATGCGGGCGTGGAAAGTAGGGATCACCCACTGCCCCCCCCCCCCAGTCAGTCTTCCCCCTCCCCTCCAGTCACTCCATGTCTCCCTCCCTGGTGAAAATCAGGAAGTACAAAATAAACCACCAGCAGTGCACTTGTGTTCATAAATGTGTTTATAAATTCAATATACACACAACATTGCAGTAATGAAATCTGGACTGCCCCTGTTTGCTGCGACCAAAAGGTCCTCTACCTCACAATAGTTGAAAAAATAAAGTATATATACACCTATACGCAAAAAAAAAGAAGGAATAAAAATAGAGAAGTTCTTTACGTCAACAAAATGGAAATCTCCCACCACCGCTAAGTATTGCACTCACATTTGATCTTCTTTAAAAACAGCAAATCTCCAAATAGGACTGAATGGTCTGAAACAGGTTAATTTAAACAGGAACCGGCAGGTCTTGGTTAAATACTGGATCGCTCTCCTCCCTACACACTCAGGAAGACAGAAAAAGGTACATTAGTGTAGATCTTCTTTTTATTGTGCGGATAAAAAGGTAATGCACGTACATCATCTAAAAAAATAAATAAAAAATGTCAGCGCTCCGAAATGCAGAGACAACTGCGGACACACGGAGGTCGGCGTCCAGGGAGCCCTGTACGAGTTGTGTCTGCATCTCAGAGCGCTGGCATTTTTTAATTGAAGTGCATTACCTTTTTATCCGCAAAATAAAAAAAAGGAACTACACTATGTACCTTTGTCTGTCTTCCGGAGTGTGTGGAGGAGAGAGATTCAGTATTTAGCCAAGACCTACCGGATCCTGTAAAAGCTGCAGTTCAAGCAATAGCCTACATGTGTTTTTTTTTTTTAATAAATCAGTTCTGTACTATGAGAAAATACTTGTAGCATTTAAAAATAAATAAAAAAATATTTTAAAGACATTTGTAATGTATTCTAATGTAACAGGCATTTTTGTTCCTATAGCAACCATATACAAAGTCACATCCCCTTCCCCTTCTGAAACAGCATCACCTTTTTGAGCCCTGCCCTCTCGAGCAGTGAACCAATTGAATCTAGTGCCTGCCGGGTCACATGATCTTTCTCACAGAACTTTGGCTGTCATTGTAGCAGAAGATTACCCAAGATGCATTTAGTGAACCCCCAGCTAAATTTCAGCGATCGATATACAGGAGAACAGATCGATCAGCAACTTAACTAATCACTTTGCATAGATTGTATTGATGCACATATTGATTGAAAAAAGAAAATATGGCAGCTTGAACTGCCGCTTTAAAATCAACCTTGGGGATGTACTGTTTTAAAGACAATCAAATGTGAGTGCAATACTTACTGTTGTTGGGAGATTTCCATTTTTTAGACGTACTGTATTACTCTATTTTTTCTTCCCTTTTCCTATTTTTGTCCCATTTTTTGCACCTAGATATTTTTGTATATATACTCATGTCGGTGTATAGTGCCGTCTGGTTATATACTCTTGGGTCGCTGTATACACTGACAAGGAGTATAACCTGACTATACTATATATTACCACGGAATATAACCTGTCTGTATTAGTGCAATGTCTGGACACTATGGTGAAAGCTGTGACATGCGACGGGCTGCGCTACAACCACTCTCCACTCCATGCTGTTTCCTCCTCTCCTTGGCCCCACCCCCAGGCTCCTAACACCACCTCATGATTGGCTGCATTACCCAGCAGAAGCCAGTCAGGATGGGAGAAGCTGCCCAGCCCACTAGCAACAGCCCTGCTATCTCCCTGCTCAGGGAAATCCCGCGGCCCCCACAAGTCAGGTCATTACGTCTGTAGCCCCGAGGTAAAATTTGACTCCCTGACCCCCCTCCGCGCTTACCGGGTGGTCGCGGGTGCCGCCGGAGGCAGCGGTGGACCCGCCGGGAGAACGCGAGGGTGGGGGCCATTGCAGGGAGCAGAGCGGGACTGTGAGGCGCAGGCCGGTTGCCGGGGACGCGATCGGGCCGTTGCTAGGGCCGCGATCGCGTTGCCACCGGCTCGGCGGCTTGTACAGAGGGCGCCGCCATTGCGCGTTAGCTTGCGCATGCGCAGTAGGCGGCAAGCGCAAGATAGGACCCCAGGGCTAGGGAGAGATCGCGCGAGAGTAGGGAAGAGGATAGTGAGGTTGCGGCGGCCATTAGGCGTTCGCGCATGCGCGGGAGAAGCGCGCACGCGGCCCCAGTGTTTAGGCAGCCCCCTGGGAACTACAATTCCCAGGAGGCATAGGGAGACAGAGGTCAGGTGCTCCCTTGCGGCCAATAGGGCTGGAGGAAGCTCAGCCCGGGAATATAGATACATTTCCCGGGCTTTGCAGAGTCAGTCAGGCAGAGGAGAAGGAAGGAGTAGGAAGGGTGTAGGGAGCGCGTGGCTCCTGCACCAGGTAAGGGTTCTCCTTAGGTCCCCAGGCAGGCCCCAATTCCCGGTAAGGGCAGGGAGTAACTGAAGAGGGACGGCCCTAGATAAGGAGGTCACCCTTAGGTGCGGAAGGTGCAGGTTTGGCAGTGCCCCAGCGGATAGGGCTGTGCGCACTGGCAAATAGGCACAGCGTGCAAGCAGTGGATTTGCTGCGGGATTCAGGTGGCTGTGTGTGAGTGCAGCTGTGTGAGTGTGTGTCGCTGCATGTGCTGGGCGCAGTGTGTGCAGCGTGTGTGAATGCCTGCAGGCTGACAGTGAGAGCTGTGTGTCTGCTGCAGGCTGACAGTGAGAGCTGTGTGTCTGCTGCAGGCTGTTAGCATCTGGGAGTTAGGAGTAGCTAGAGAGTGACAGATAGGACTGGGAAGCTAGGGGAGGGGGCAGGTTATTGTTCCACAGGCCCTAGGAGTTTTCCCCAAGCCATCCCAGGTTGCGGTTCATCAGGGACAGGCCCTAGGTTAGGGTTCCTGTCCTGATAGGGTTAGTTAGGGATAGCGTCGGTTGCTGTTCCCGTGATGCGGTTGGTGTTGCCGTGATTCGGTTGTTGTTCCCGGGAAGCGGTGGGACCCTCGTTGGGGTCCACGGAGAGAAGTACCTGGATAGGATCAGACGGACGTCTGACCCTTTTAGAAGAAAGTTGCAGGCCCGAGCATCGGAGTGCTCGGAAGGTACCTCTGAAGTATATAAGTGCACCAACTGGGCCCTAGCTTAATTTAGTGACTGCGCAGTCACCCACGACCTCCGTAGGAGTACGGGACATTGGGTGTGGGGGATCACAGGACACTGGGTGGGAACACCAGACATTGGGCCGAGGTAATGCGGATAGAGCATAAGGTTATGATGCTGTGTACTGCTTTGTTTGTGTGTTAGTAAAGTGTTAGTATTCTTTCTATCGTTATGTGTGTTATTGTATTTCTTACCCAGCGCTATCTTTCATAACGGGGATCCTGGGTAAGTGGAGGCGCTGCACCAGGTAAATGGTAAGGGTTTCCCCAGGCTCCCAGCTAGCGGAGGCTCAGATCTCCTGGAGCCACAGGTGTTATACAGTTACCAGTAGTCCCTTAGAAGAGGTGTGCCGCCAGGAAAGGGACCCACAAGGGGCCAATGTGAGATTGGGTGGGTCAGGCCGGTTCACAAAAAGGGCTACACGTCCAGAGAGGTAATACCGGACACATACATGTCCAGTATTACGTCTAATTTTTAACAGGACAGAGTGTCCAAATACAGGACAGTCCAGTTCAATACTGCACGCCTGGCAACCGTGTGTGTGACTTAAACACTAAGTTTTGTACTTTTTCTTTTGTACACCACTAACGCACACCAGTGATGGACAATTTTTTTTTACAAAACGTAATGTGTGTGTGTGTGTATATATATACAGAATGTGGGTGGTTAGCCCATTGTATGCAATAGTGGTTAGTAAGGCACTGTATGGCAATGCTTAACTAGCCTTTATGGCATGCAATGGGTAATTAGGTAGTTAAGATTATTAACCCTTTCGTTTTCATAGCAGACAAGAAAGGCATACATTATGTATATGCCTTTATGAACACTATGGTTTCTAATGGGTTAATGCAATCTTTTATTACAGATTGTGTTAGGTATATATTAAAATTCAATATACACCTGGCATTTTCAGTAATAAAAGATAGAAATTAGCTAAAAATATATATATATATATATATATATATATTTTTTTTATTTTTTTTTTAAATATTAGTCCTCTTGCATTTTTAGGTTTCGAAAAATGTCTTAGTCACCTCTTTCCTCTTTCCCTGAAACATTTGCCGATGTTCTATTTATTGAATTAGGAGAAAAGTTACACAAAAATACTAATAATAATAATAAGTTGCAGATATTTCCAAAGTGTTTTGCATAAACTGTGATTTCAGAGTAAACTAAATAAGGCCCATATGCCGGGATTAATCAAGCCACGATGCAGGGTATCCAGAGGTAAATGCCATTAACTTGAATGGCATTTACAGCCGGATCAAAGTGCAACATATTGACCTGGTAGGAAGGGGTTAACTGTATTATGAATGACAAGGGGGTGGGGAACATTCTCAGCCAATATAAAAACAAAATATATGTTATTTCACATATGAAGTCCCAAATAGATGTAATGAGCCATAATGGTTTAGCATTAGGTATTAAGCTTGTATACAGTATGTCTGGATGTTTTCTTTTGATCTAATTTCCACTCAGTGAAGTAATCCAAAATATTCACTCCCCCCTCTGTCACATGACAGACTAGAGACAAGGCACTGCACACATAAAACCTATTACATATTAGTGTAGTCATTCAATAGTCACTGCAAGCATATTCTCCATTAGGGGCAGTGCATTCTACAGATATTAATTAAGAAAAGGGCATTTATAATGGTGTGTGTGTGTGTATATATGTATATAAACTTTTTATGGTGCGTTTTAAAATGTGTTATTCTAATTTAATACTATTTAGTTCAACAGATGAGAAAGAGATCTAAATCGAACTGATAGGAAAATGTACATGTTAAGAAAGGTTTTGGAATTCTATGTTTTATTTTTATAATGTCGAATCTTATTCAGACCTCTACATGGGTATAATAAAACAGCTGTTTGTTAGGATAGCAAATGCTTCCTATTCTGCAGTCTCTACTTCCGGGAAAGGATGCTACAAGAAATGGGAGGTTGTGGTGCGTTTGCCCTCTCGATTCAATGTGTGAGATTGGAACCCTTGACCGGACACAGAACGGCCGCTCTGCACCGTGGAACCATGGGGTGGGGGGATTCTAACCTGATCTGCAGCTCCTGGGACTCCTTGCGTTTCAGCCATCATAATAAGGAACCAGCACACATGACCCTTGGGAGCATCAAACTACAACTCCCAGCATGCCATGCTTGAAGGGGGGGAGGCATTCAAATTCTTGTAACTTTATTAACTGTTTGCGATTTCTATTTGAATGTGTGTAATCCTTTTTAATGGCTAAAGAGTGACAATTTGGCTACTTTTTAAACACGAATTAGAGCTGAAAGGTGTGTCCTCAGCCTTTTCACTACTTGCAATAAATGTGGCTAATGTGTGTTTATCAAAGCCTGACTGTTGTTTTTCATAAAATGTTATACACGAGTATATACTATGGTTATCAACAAATATTTATCAACTCACCCCAGGCTTTTCATGAGGTTATTTCATACAATATTGCATTGCAAAATTTGCATGATCAATAATTATTTGCTGTTAACTCTCTCCGTTGCCTCCTGGCTACAATGGTTAACAAAACCCCTGCACAGTATGATTTTACCAGCCATTTAAAAAAAAATTCCATTTAGACATATGTGTATGTATATATTGTATGTCAATGTTTATAGCACCCTTGGGATATGCTACAAATTATCTTCATGGGTTCCTGGTCCCTACAGGGAGTTAAAAGGTTACGTGCTTTTACAGGCCGCCTAGGTCATGTAACTAATGTTAAGTAACTAATTTCATGTTGCAAGTTATATAGACAGGGGATTGGCCAGTTCCTGGTTTACAGAATGTGCTGGAAAGGTCACCCTATAGGTAGAGGTCTGCAACCTTTCAAGGGAGAAGAGCGATTTTATAAAAAAAAAAAACATTTGTCCAAAATATTCAGTGAGCTGCAACATATGCATGAATATTACACCCCCACAAACACATACATATACTGTACACACACTAATAGGTATATACATACGACAAACTAATTTTTTCCTTTCCCCAATTCTGATTTAAGTATGTGGGGGAATAAAATGCATCTCACAATAAGTCCCTTTATTTTATTTTTTTATTATTATTTATTTATTTTTCTGTTCAAAACAGTTTGTACAAATCACTCACACACACACACACACACACACACACACACACACACACACACACACACACACACACACACACACGTATATATACATACACATTTTTATTTTTATTTTTATATATATATATATATATATATATATATATATATATTTATATATATACACACACACACACACACACACACACATATATATATGCAAATCAGGTGCTCTTAAGTGGAGGCCGCCACCCAAACAGCCATCCCCAGTGCAGCAAGTGATACTCCCCAGGGGTTCCAAGCCTGGGGTGCAAGATTAAAAATGCTTGGGCTACTTTGCATCCGCCTCCTCAGCCTATGACCAGAGGGCCAAGTGATGCAAATAGGGCCATCCTTCACAGGACAGACCCTACACTTGATCTTAGCCAAAAGGCCGAGAAGCGAAAGGCCAAAATCCCTTGCTGCAGTGGAAGTGCTGTATGCTGGGTGATAATGGGGAAAGGCGGGGTTGCAGACCTGCCTAAGACATGCAGATGAGCATACAGCTATATTTGCATATTTGCTTTCCTGTGGAGGGTTTTTGTCACTTTTTTTACTCACCATAACTTAACTCAGTATTATGGTTTAGCCTATATCCCATAGCCTCTCTTGCATTCCCAGTAAAATCAACCCCACACTGATGAGACCCATCAAGGTCAAAACAGCTGTCTGTGGGTGGTTTTCTGGGTATGCACCTTGGCCCTGGCTGTGCTCAAAGCTGTGACCATGCAGCAAGCTGAAGCCTATAGGGAACCATGTTAAAAATGGTTATTGAGGCAAAAAGTGACACTGTGTGCTCATTTGCATGTCATTTCCCAGAATCCCTTGCTGCAGTGGAAGTGCTGTATGCTGGGTGATAATGGGGAAAGGCGGGGTTGCAGACCTGCCTGAGATATGCAGATGAGCATACAGCTATATTTGCATATTTGCTTTCTTGTGGAGGGTTTTTGTCACTTTTTTTACTCACCATACACTGGCGACACACTTTATTTGAGCTCGGCTAGTCCCGCGAATTCGGGTGTACTCGGGTGTATTCAGGTTTCTGATCGTTTTCTGCCAGAGTGCATTGCGTTATTTTCCGGCAGGGATTTAAGCTTTTTATTCCGGCTTGCTGAAATACTGCAATGCCGTGAAAATACACATGGTGGCGCTTGCGAGCTGTTCTCTGTGAAGCCGTCCCCTATAATGAATTGTAATGCAGTATATATACTGTATATATATATATATATATATATATACTGTATAACAACAACCCCTATAAGCCCTAACATACAGTACTGTACACATACAGTACAGTACTGTATATGCACATATATAAATGATACTACTGTATGGGCGGCGGGGGCGAGATGTGTTTGCAGCAGAGAGAGATCCGCTGCTCTCTCTGCGCAAACATCGGCACAATAAAAATTATTTTAAATACATTTTTATTGATAGTGTAGATGTGCAGGGGGTCTCCGGAGCTGAATCGCGTTGGTTTCAGGTCTGGGGCCCCCCGGCCCCCCCGAGATACAGCCCCCTTTAGGGGGTGCCGGTATCCCTCTGCTTGGTTTAAAGGGCCCGATCACGTGATCGCGGCCTGTAAACCAAGCAGAGCAGAGGGATACCGGCACCCCCTAAAGGGGCCTGTATCTCGGGGGGCAGGGGGTCCCCAGACCTGAAACCTGTGCGCTTCTGCTCTGGAGACCCTCTGCACATCTACACTATCAATACAAATGTATTTTAAATGTATTTATTTATATTCATTTATTTATTTATTTATTTAGATTTATTTATTAATTGTGCTGCTGCTGCAAGTCCTAAACTCACACCAAGGGCCAAACACCCCCCTCACCCCCAATAAAAAAAATTCACGCACAGCAGCCCCACAATTAATAAATAAATCTAAATAAATAAATAAATACATGAAGAGAAATAAATATATACTGTATATATATACTGGATATATATACAGTATATATATAATAACAATCCCTATACATATACAGTATATACTGTGTATATATATACTGTATACAAACATACATATATATATACAGTATATATATATATATATATATATAGATATAGATATATATAGATAGATATATACAGTATACAGTATATATACACACAGATGATGAACCAATATACAAATACATATAGAATGGTTATCAAAATCATACTGTCCTACAAATAACGCTTCTCTATACAGACAATAATAATAATAATCCATTTAATAATCCTAACTGATTTTACAATATAAAACATAACATTCCAATCCACACAGTACATTGCATTTACATTGTATAAATGATGCATAAAATCTATGCACCATATACATTCTGCAAATTAATGTTACAGTAACAATATAATTGCAAGCTACTCTACCAGTAAATACAAACACTTCCAAACAATTCAACTATTTTAACCAATCAAGTATACAAAAATCAATATATACTGTAAGTACCAACCAGAAAACACAATTTAAAACCAAAGCTAACCCTTACAATACCAAGGATTACATCTATCTAATTGTAAAAAACCTTATAGTGTACATTATACACAGCATTGTTTAAAGCCCCCTCCCCCCTAATGTTTCTGTTAAACAGATTACACTGAAGGGAGAGAGATATAAAGGCCTAAAGCCCCTTCCCCCCTAATGTTTCTGTTAAACAGATTACACTGAAGGGAGAGAGATATAAAGGCCTAAAGCCCCTTCCCCCCCTAATGTTTCTGTTAAACAGATTACACTGAAGGGAGAGAGATATAAAGGCCTAAAGCCCCTTCCCCCCTAATGTTTCTGTTAAACAGATTACACTGAAGGGAGAGAGATGTTTCTGTTACCAGTAAATCTCCCTCCCTGCATTGATGTCGTGCAGTGTACAGTACAGTATGTAAATGTGGGGAGTGGGGGGGGACCCAATGTGCATACTGTGAGGTCTAACCACCCTCACCCCCTACCCACATACCGTTACCCCCCCCCGTCCTGGCCATGGCCCCTCCGCTTCTGCAAAACAGACACAAAAATTAAAACATACAAAGTAATGTCCCCTAACCCCTTAATCACCATAGCGGTTATTAACCGCTACAGTCATGAAGGGGTTAACCCACCCTCACCCACCACTCGGGACGCCTACTGTACATACCCTCCCACTCTAACCCCCCACCCCGTGAGGCCTAACCACCCTCAACCCTCACCCACTAACTACCCACAAGGGAGGCCTACCCACATATCCGATCCTGCCAGCACCATGGCGCCCAGGTGGTCTCCTTGGGTCACCGTGAGCCACAATTGGGTCCCCACGGTAGGGAACTCACGGGTGCTCACTACGGGTCCGCGGTGCCCCCACAGAAGTGGGACCACACATCATCATCCCCGCACCTACGGGTCGGCGGTGCCCCCACAGAAGTGGGACCACACATCGTCATCCCCGAAGACTACGGGTCCGCGGTGCCCCCACAGAAGTGGGACCACACATCATCATCCCCGCATCTGTCACCCGTGGAACCACCAGCCTGATACCCTTGGGATACCCGAGGATACCCACAGGTGGTCTCCATAGGCCCCACGCAAAACCACGGAATCAAACCCTGAATGTAAAAAAAATAAACCTGGCCTATACATTCAATACATACACCCTCCCCCCCAACACCTACAGTACAATAATGTGCAAAATAACTATTATCCAGATATGGATAATAGATTAATTGCCCTTTATTAAAAACATTAACTAGCATATACAAATAAATAAAGTACTACTGACCTCATCAATACGAAGTGTCCGTTGCCAGCAAAATCCTTGTCTTGTCCACAACATACATAGCAAATACAAAGCCAATACATTGCAATTACATTCAGATATCAATTAACCCCTTAAACACCTTATCGGATAATAACTGCAAAGGTGATTAAGGGGTTAAGCCACACAGGCCCGATACCCACCCTCACCCATGAATTTGTAAAAGCCTATGTCGTCTCATTTTGCAGCCAGACGCCGCGGAGGAAGGACCTCCGGGAAAGAAAGAAGACCAGGGCGTGGCCTCAGACGGGGAGAAGACCCCGCCCCGCCCGGAAGGAGATAGAAGAAAGAAGAATACAGATGAAGATGGATTACAAGTAGAAGACCCGTGGATTGATTTGGAATTTTTAGTTTAAAGTTTATTATTTTCTGGTTTATTATTTTATGGGTTCCTGATCGTGGATTGGTTCGTGAGTAAGCTGCACAACGGGAGTCGGTGGGGCCAAGTAATGGTAAGTGAACTAAAGAAATGTATTTTATTTAACTTGTTAATTTTTTAAAAAGCTTTTTTAACATGTGTTTAAAGTATTTTAAAATTACTGTAGATAGATGTATTCCTTGGTATTGTATTGTATTGTGTGTTTGAGGAAGGTCAGGGATAGGCTTGGTTGTATATTTTTTCAAAGGCTTAATTGTTCTGCTCTAGGCGTGAATTTGTTAATGGTTTCATTGTTCTTGATGGGAGTGTGAATTGTTTAGGGATGTAAATAATGATTGCTAATTGATTTTTGTTTACTTGGTTGATTAATTTGCAGAATGTATACTGTATGGTGCATAGATATTTAGGCATCATTTATATTGGAATGTAAGTTGTTTAAATGGCTTTTCAGAGGTTTAGTGATGATTTAGATTGAGAGATCAGTTATGAATAAAAGGAAATTGATTTTAATTTAGTGTGTATGTATGGAGAAGTGTGTGGTTGTAGGACAGTGCTTTTGGTTAACCCTTCTACATTTATTTGTACTGTATATTGGTTTATCATGGGTGTGTATATAACGTGTGTATATATATATACTGTATATATACTGTATCTCTCTCTCTCTCTTTCTCTCTGTATATATATATACAGTATATATATATATAGTTGCATGATGAAGCCACAGTACAAATTCATGGGTGAAGGGTGGGTATCGGGCCAATGTGGCTTAACCCCTTAATTACCTTTGCGGTTATTATCCGATAAGGTGTTTAAGGGGTTAATTGATATCTGAATGTACTTGCAATGTATTGGCTTGGTTTTGGCTATGTATTGTGTGGGCAAGAGAAGGAAGGCACTGACGTCGGACACTTCGTATTGATGAGGTCAGTAGTACTTTATTTATTTGAATATGCTAGTTAATGTTTTTAAAATGGGCAATTAATCTATTATCCATATCTGGATAATAGTTATTTTGCACATTATTGTACTGTAGGTGTTGGGGGGGGAGGGTGTATGTATTGAATGTATAGGCCAGGTTTATTTTTTTTACATTCAGGGTTTGATTCCGTGGTTCTGCGTGGGGCCTATGGAGACCACCTCTGGGTATTCTCGGGTATCCCAAGGGTATCAGGCTGGTGGTTCCACGGGTGACACATGCGGGGATGATGATGTGTGGTCCCACTTCTGTGGGGGCACCGCGGACCCGTAGTCTGCGGGGATGACGATGTGTGGTCCCACTTCTGTGGGGGCACCGCCGACCCGTAGGTTTGGGGATGATGATGTGTGGTCCCACTTCTGTGGGGGCACCGCGGACCCGTAGTGAGCACCCGTGAGTTCCCCAGACCCCCATGGGATCCACCCGAGGCCCCGCAGACACCTGTGGGTTTGACCCGGGACTCCCAGACATCCTTGGGCCTACCGTGGGGACCCAATTGTGGCTCACGGTGACCCAAGGAGACCACCTGGGTGCCATGGTGCTGGCAGGATCCACCAGCAGGCCTCCAGAATCTGTGGAATGCTGCTGGTAAACTGTAGGTCTGTCCAGGTGCCCTGCCAGCCCACCGGGGACTAGCGTGGGGCTGCGTTATGGACCCTGAATGTAAAAGAATAAATCTTGTATTTATAGGGGGGCACAGGGGGTGGGTAATGTATTTAATAAATAGAATGCTGTTTATTGTGGGGCTGTGCATTGTTTTGATTGCGGGGACTGGGGGTGGGGGGTGGGGGGGGTTCCCCAACGGTATGTGGGTAGGCCTCCCTTGTGGGTAGGCCTCCCTTGTGGGTAGTTAGTGGGTGAGGGTTGAGGGTGGTTAGGCCTCACGGGGTGGGGGGTTAGAGTGGGAGGGTATGTACAGTAGGCGTCCCGAGTGGTGGGTGAGGGTGGGTTAACCCCTTCATGACTGTAGCGGTTAATAACCGCTATGGTGATTAAGGGGTTAGGGGACATTACTTTGAAAGTGTTAATTTTTTTCTCTGTTTTACTGTACAGCAGTAGCAGCGGAGGTTGCCATGGGTAGTGGGTAGTGTATTGAATGTATTTATTGGTTATTATGCCTTAACCCCTTCATTACCTTAGCGGCTATACGCAATGGTAATGATGCAGCATTTCTGAACTTTTAATAATATTGTGCAGGAGCAGGGGGTCCCCTGAGATTAGATTTCTGTCTCAGGGAACCCCCTGCTCACTGTACAATATTATTAAAAATACAGAAATGCTGCTTCTTTACCATAGCGCATAGCCGCTAAGGTAAAGAATGATTCTTTAATGATGTGTGTGTTTTATTCACAGTGTAGATGTGCAGGGGGTCTCCGGAGCAGAAGCGCACAGGTTTCAGGTCTGGGGACTCCCTGCTCCCCGAGATACAGGCCTCTTTAGGGGGTGCCGGTATCCCTCTGCTCTGCTTGGTTTAACAGGCCGCGGTCACGTGATCGGGGCCTTTTAACGCAGAGGGATACCGGCACCTCATAAAGGGGGCTGTATCTCGGGGGGCAGGAGGTCCCCCGACCTGAAACCAACACGATTCAGCTCCGGAGACCCCCTGCACATCTACACTAGGAATAAAAATGTATTTCAAATGTATTTATTTGTATTTATTTATTTATTTATTGCGGGGATGCTGTGTGTGATTATTTTTTATTGTGTGTAGCGGGGGTGGGTGACGGGGTTTATAAATGTGAGTTTATAAATAAAATAAAGAATATTATTTCTAGGGGCCTTAGAACAGAAGTTCCCACGCCAATTGCGCGCTCATTGCTCTTTTGTTATAATGTTGCTGGTCTTGCGGCTTTGCAGTCTGGCAGCAAAAAGCAGTTTGTAGTACTGAGTGTGAGATAAATTAACCAGTTCTTTTATTGCTGAAGTCGCCACCAAAATCTTTTATTTACAAATACAGTACAAAAACCGTGCAACACACAACAACATACAGTACAGTATCCTTTGTTTAAGTACATCAGGTACTGTAGGGTAAAACATGTACTGTACAGTACAGCACAATATTACAGTATGGTCTCACTGAAAGTCCTCCCCATTTTCCATCCATGGCCGATGCCTTGCATGGTGCAAAACGCCATTAATGCAGTCTCTAACGCCTCTCATTACAGGATCTGTAACAGGATAATAGCGCTGCATTTCTTCCACAATCTTTTTCCTTAAATTAGCAGGAAGGGCCTTTTTATGGCGATTCCCATCGTAATTTACTTTGAACACCCACTCGCAGTACAATGTGTAGGGAACATGGTGTTTAAATATGATCAAGGCATACTTGTGTGGTATACCAGCACTCCTCACCCTATACTTCTCCCTCAGCGCCGGTGGCAGATCGCACAGGGAGATGTCGGGCACTGTTTGTATGCGAGCGGGTGTAGGAGGTCTTTTGGGAGCGGGTGTACTTGAGGCAACGGGCAATGGTAGGGTGTCTGGGAGGAAGCTTTCCTCCGGTAGTGGTCGCCGGGTTGTCTCCTGGCGTGGTCTTGACGGGGTTGTCATGTCCTCCTCAATAGCATAGTACACTGCATCTTCTGGTGGAGGGGGTGTGCTTGGTGATGGACGGGGGCCGAAGGTACCATGCATCACATCCATGTCACCCCCCTGCTCCAGCGTCGGGGAAACAGGGGCATTAACACCGAGCAAATAATGTATGCCCGCTATGTCAGCCTCTATCTTGTCCATCCGTTGATCCATCCGTTGCTCCATATGTAGGATCCGTTGATCCATCCGTTGCTCCATATGTAGCATCCATTGCTCCACATGTAGCACCGACTCCAGAAGCAGATCTAGCTTTGCCAGCACAATAGAATTCCCGGGGAGATCCACAGTTAGCCCATTCAGGATCCGGTCTAACGAGCTGCTTGTGCATGGCATCTGGAGATCTGGGGGGATGGGTGCAACAGAGGATGAGATGGGGGTTCCCTGGAGAGAAGCGGCATCGATGGAGAGTGGAGGAGGTGACCTGGGTATGCCCGGTACAGGAGAAGCTGCAGCGTCGTCGAAGAGGGATGGAGAAGGTGACCGCTGGATTTCCGGGAGAGAAGCAGAGTCGTCCAAGAGCAAAGGAGACAGTGACCCGTGGATTTCAGAGGCAGCAGCATCTTCAGATGGAACCGGAGAAGATGGGGGTGGAGAAGCCGGGCTGAAGATTTCCGGGACAGCTACAGCAGAGTCGTCGAAGCTTATGGGAGCAAGTGGTCTGCGGATTCGGTGAGTTGGCTGCCATTCGTCTTGCGTACCGAGCACAGTACCGTATTTCTTCTTCACATAATAAGGCTGACGTGTTTTAAAACCCTTAGCCTTTGGGGTCAGCAGAAGGTTTTCTTTATTGGCCTTAGCCTGTCGCTTTGCCTTTGGCTTGGAAACGGTAACTGCCTTTCTCTTTTTCAGTGTGGCAGGCACAGCAGAGGTGAGATGGTTCTTGCGTCCATAGAACCGGGGATGCTCCATGTAAGCGGGAGGCACAATGCAGTATCTGGACAATGGCTCAGATAAAGATCAGCAAGTGGTGGGCTATGCAACGTGTCCAATCTTTTATGCATGGCGGCCAGGTACAGGTGTTGAAAGTGGGTGGTCTGTAATGTGAGTCATTAACATATAAATACACCATCCATTTTGTGGATTCACTGCACATTAAATACACATCGACTAAACATCGAATACACATTCTTGTGTTTGTATTTCTTTCTACTGTACTCGCAGCAATGCCTGTTAAGAAGATTTCAAAGGATCTCAGCATGAGAATGAAGGATATGTACACGAGCGGAAAACTAATTGCAGATATCCAGCGCTGGTTAACTGCTTCTGGCCTCGTTGTGCCATCAAGCACCGTGTGCTATCATGCACAAGGAAAAAACAGAGACCGCAAAAAGGCACCAAAGGTAACAAATGCGTAAGTATATTTATAAAACTTAACCAAAAAAAATATAGAAAACTGTAGTGTACATCTACAGTATACCGTATTTATATAGTATATTTATATTACAACAGTAATGTAGTGTAGTGTACTGTATGTGTGGTCAATTTATATTTTTTGTGCAGCAGTATACACTTTTGTTATATTGCAATTCATCTTACAACGGAATATACAGTATATGATGTGTATTTATTATGATATAACAACAGTATACCGTATTTATATAGTATATTTATTATATTACAACAGTATATAGTGTATGTGTGGTCAATTTATATTTTTTGTGCAGCAGTATACAGTACACTTTTGGTATATTGCAATTCATCTTACAACGGAATATACAGTATATGATGTGTATTTATTATGATATAACAACAGTATACCGTATTTATATACAGTAGTATATTTATTATATTACAACAGTATATAGTGTATGTGTGGTCAATTTATATTTTTTGTGCAGCAGTATACACTTTTGGTATATTGCAATTCATCTTACAACGGAATATACAGTAAAGGATGTGTATTTATTATGATATAACAACAGTATACCGTATTTATATAGTATATTTATTATATTACAACAGTATATAGTGTATGTGTGGTCAATTTATATTTTTTGTGCAGCAGTATACACTTTTGGTATATTGCAATTCATCTTACAACGGAATATACAGTATATGATGTGTATTTATTATGATATAACAACAGTATACCGTATTTATATACAGTAGTATATTTATTATATTACAACAGTATATAGTGTATGTGTGGTCAATTTATATTTTTTGTGCAGCAGTATACACTTTTGGTATATTGCAATTCATCTTACAACGGAATATACAGTATATGATGTGTATTTATTATGATATAACAACAGTATATTTATATAGTATATTTATATTACAACAGTACTGTATACTGTATATTTTGTCTATTTATATTTATAGTACAGCAGTATACATTTTTTGTATATTTAGATTTACTGTACTGTATATTACAACATTACATGTACAGTATACAGTATACATTTTATATTGCTGCATATTAATAACACAATATAATTTCTTTGCATTGTAGGGAGACTACTCTTCTGGTGGACAGAATAAGTGAGGAGAATGATGAGAGGAGCGCATTAAGGGTTAAAAACACTCTGCAGGAAAAGCACAATCTGACTGTATCCGAGAGCAGCATAAAGAAGATGAGACGCAGAATTGGATGGAAATATGGA
>NC_134484.1:332432856-332457856 GCF_040206685.1 Ascaphus truei
GTTCAGCTCTTAAGACCCCCTGCTTCAGACCTATTAAAAAAAAATATATTTTTAGATTTTTTCATCTGGCGGTTTTATCACCAAGCGTTATCCCTGTCTTTCCTATGTATATAATGGCCAATATATAGGCCGTTATATATACATAGGCAAGATAAGCTAAAACACCCTGAAATACTGTACCTGATTAAATAGTAATTAAAATAACATTACAGTACATATTTATCCCTTAATATAGCCCACAGGTCAACTAGTCATGGCTGCACTGACCAAAAAGGGCTACAAAGCAGTTAATATAAATGTAACGTTTTTTCTGGACCCTCCTGACCCACCCAATCTCAGATTGGCCCCTGTGGTCTAACCGGTCCCCATTACATGGTTGTGTCTGGTGGTGCACCTGTTGGCTACAGGACTCCTGAGTCTCCCGCATGATGTTGGTATGGGGAATGTCAGCCAGACAGGCAGCTGAGGTAGTGTGCTTGAGTCCTACCTACTGTTGGTGCAGCGCCTCCACCTCATCAGGATTCCTGCGTCCGCAGGGGGATGGTTCTGATGAGGAACTCCTCCGTTGTGCCTTCCTCTGCTGAGTAATTCCAGACTCACACATGAGGGTGTTGATGAATAAGGGCATCTTTATTGATGGTTCAGGCAAATGCCCCTCGCAGCAGTCAGCTCAGCCGCTCATTCTTTTACAGCACTCTCCTTCAGAAGAATCTGCCCTCCCAATGGAGTTGGATAACCTCTCCCCTCAGGGAGATCACCCCCTGTGCCAGGTCCTTGGACACAGTGTAAGCACTTTCTTTGTGCCTGTCAGCCTTACTGCTGTAGCCCTTAAACTGATTACTATAGAACACTCTCCAGCCACACTTGAACTTGAACCATACAGATTAACCTCTAACTTTGGGCAGTGCTGTGTCTTATATAACAAAGGGAATAGCTCCACCTCCTGTGTCACTAACAATGGACACAAAGTGTTACCACTCCCCTGATGTACATATGACACCTCACCAAGGTGTGAGGGCAAACCTCCATGATTGATGCTGTCAATCCTGCATATTTACCAGGCTTACTGCCAGCATGAGAGAGAACTGTATACCATTTTTAAACATGGCTACATTCTCCCCCTGGTGAATCCCAAGGCCCATCTGGGACCTAAATTTGTCAGATCTTCCTCCAGGCAGCACTGCAAAACATAACAATACATGATACAAATTTCACATATACAGTTCTCATGATAAACCACATTTACAATGCCTGCTGACCAGCAGACAGCACTGCTCCTAAGGAGAACCCCCAGGATCTTCCTAATAATAGTGCCTGGGATCTGGCTTCTTTACTTCTCTACTGCAATATCTTTGACCGTGACGCTATACTCCCTGGGTAGCCCACTTTCCGGCCTATATTCTACCTTGTGCATGAAAACATTGCGCCCGATGCTCCATACCCTCATTAATTGATCAATCCTCTCCTCCACCCTGTGTCCAGTGCATCCGCCACCCTTGGTCAATATATACTCCTCAATGGTCTCCCTCAACCAGGCATTCTTCCCATCCTCAATCTCCTGCATTAGAGGTTCAGGGACATAAGGATACTCCAACACGTGGGATTTTTTATATTTAGTCACTATGGCCCTTTCGGCCCTGCTAGTCCTGATCAGTCTGGCGTTACCTGCCCTGCCTGGCAACACCCATGACAACGGTTCATCAGGCTCTACGGGGTCCCTGAACCTGGCAGTCTCCTTAGGATCCACCACAACTGTTTGTATGTCGTGCCACCTAAGCCTAAGTTCCTCTAGGCGTTCCTCTTCAGTGAACTCCCCTACTCCCCACCAGTAGTCAACAACTCCTTCTCTTCTTAATATAAATCTAGTGAGGTCCAGCCAAGCCTCGTACCACTCAAACAGTGATGCCCACCACCGGGTCTCTCTCTCTTTCTCTGGCTCCAGTACCGCTACCGTACCTTCACTGCCCTCTAATTCTCCCCCAGAGGATATCCCTGAGGTACCGGTCGATCGGGAATTGGACCCTAACCTTTTGGGCCTACTGGGGACACTTGCGATACTGGCACACTCACTGGACCCAGACACTTGTCGTGTGTATCTTCCCCCTCCCGAACCGTCATCCGACGTAAAGCACTCGCCCCAGTCCAAGTTTTCCCCAGTCCGTTCTTCCGAAGTGGCTCGGGACTCCCCAGACAACCCTTGGCTTGACTGGGACCCATAGGAAAAAGTGGCAACGGCTTTAACTATGGCCGGGTGTTGGGCATAAGGAAATACTGATGGCATCCACGGGGCTACGACCCACAACTCTTCGCTACATTGCAGGGTGCCATCGGACTGGCCTTCCGGTTCTCCCGTCTCACTGCTCCCAGGCTTCTGCAGGGCCTGCCAGCTCTTCCCGGAACCAGGCGATCTGGTACAGCTGGTTGGTCGCGAGGACGCGGCCATCTTCCACCCGGCTCTGCTGTGTCTGGCGGATGTGATGTCATCAATCTCGTGGGACTCACGGCCGCCATCTTGGTTCCCCACCGAAACCTCTTCCTCCAGAACGACGTCCGCCGCCGGAAGTGATGGTTCTGCTCTCCGCTCCGCCCGGGCCCGGACTAAGCCTTTCTCCGCCGTTGCCACCACTGGCGCCTGGGGAGGGCAAGGATGTCGCTTACCGCTCCGTCGGCTCGGGATGGTTCCTTCTCCGCCGTCTGTTCCGCCAGTCACCACGGCCGTGGGACTCCGCCTCTCCGGTTGTCTCTGCACTGGTGACTTGAGACTCCGCTCCACAGTGACACAGGTGTGTGCTGTTTCCTCCACAGCACCGCTGTAGTGGTCCGCCGTTAGGCGCGTCACCACGGTGTCGGGGTCGCTTGTTCCTCGTCCGAGGAGCCGAACTCCGACTCGGGGAGTGGCATGCCCGTCGGGGGCCGCTGGTGAGATTCTCGGCTCTCACCTCGCGTACAGGTCCCTTTCTCCTCAGGCTCCGTTTTAATCATCAGGAGCGATCCCCAGTACCGGGATCAACTGGTTCTTTCCAGGCCGCACGCGGGGCTTCAGCCGTCAGCATGGCTGTGTCCGCTCCCGCCTCCACGGTCTGCCCAGGTCTGAATGACTGCACGGCCCATAAGTAGTGGATGCCACATTGAGGGCATCTGGACGTTGTGCTGACCGCACCACCCAGCAGCCTGCACTGCATACATAGGCATTTGACAGTCTCTTTTCCACCGGGAAGCCTCCTGGAGCCGAATAGGGGTGAGTAGAGATGTCCAAATCTTCATCTGTTCTGCTAGCCATACTGATGACAGGAGACACTTTTTGCAGAGGTCTTTCCTGCTTGCCAGCTCCTCGCAACTGAAAGGCAGGGGCTGGTTTAGTAACTCCTCCCTCCTCCAGCTCCATTCTCAATTGGCATAGTTGGAAACCACTCCCCCTGGTTGATATTAGGGGAGGGTCCCACAAGTTCACGGGGTGACCCAGCACTGGCGCTCAGCCTGTCACTGTCCATCCAGGCGCGGCCACAGCTTCCGCGCCATACCCCCCATCAGGGTGGGGTTCTTTTCTTGGCGCCAATCCCGGCCAACTGTCTGCAACTTTTGCATTTGCAGAATTTCCCACATCCGGCCCACGCGGTCTCCCAGGGAAGCGGGAGCGCCATCTTGGTTTGCCCGGCCATTCACAATTGCAATTGATGTGGATCTTTGCACAGGCATCGCCGTCTGGCGAGCAGATTCTCCGTTCCTTTCACACACCACCACAATGTCCTCAACACTGTCCTCCAGGGTAGTACCCCGCGGTCCCAAGCATCACCAAAACGGCGTGGCCACAGCCTTCGCGCCACTCCACAGCATGCTTGCAAAAGTCCCTTCTGCCGCTTGCTCTTCCGTAGAACGCACACCACGTGCGCTCCCTCCGTCCGCCATTTTGGACCTTCCACGCCGCGCGCATCCTCCATTCTTGCGGTCGCCATCTTGTCACTGTATTTGTTTCTGTTATCACACATAGAGCTCCTCTCTGCGGGGCAGCTACCATACCGATGCAATAAAGAATGCCCGATGCACCACCTGTGTACCTAATGTACGTCTGACTCGTGTTGCACTACCTCAGGCTAGGCTCACTCTCTCTGTGTATGCTGTGTCTCTCCTCTCTCCAGTCTGTGCTGACCGTGGTACGTGGTCTGGAATGGGCTAGAGCAGCGTTTCCCAAATGGTGGGTCGCGACCCGGCACCGGGCCACGGCACCAAAATTGCCGGGTCGCAGCAAGGCTGGCCGCGCGGTGTCTCCCGTCCCCCCCCGCTCAAGTTAAAAAAAAATGGCGGCGATTCCCCCCGCGGTCCCGCGCGATTGCGCAGGACCTGCTCCCTTCCTCCCCCCGCTCCCAACGTGGGACAGAGGAGGAAGTACCAGCTCCTCTGCGGCCCGCACGTTACATGGGGGAGTGTGGAAGTACAAGCTCCTACTGTGGCCCGCTTCCACCCGCAGCCAGCTTCCCGAGCTCACCTCGCGTGGCACCCCCTCCCGAGCCCACCTCCCGTGCCCCCAAGCCCACCTCCCATCCCGGGCAGCAGGGGATATCGGGGGCAGCAGGGGAAAGCATCCGGCGGCAAAGTAAGTCACCCCACCCAGTCACTGCCTCCCACCCAAGTGTCCCTGGACCCCCCACCCACCCAAGTGTCCCTGGCAACCCTCCCACCCACCCAAGTGTCACTGCCCCCCCCACCCACCCACCTAAGTATCCCTGGTCCCCCAAAAGTGTCCCTGGCCCCCCTCCCACCCACCCAAATGTCCCTGGCCCCCATAGAAGTGTTCCTGGCCCCCCTAAGTGTCCCTGGCCCCCCTCCCAAACCCAAGTGTCCCTGACTTCCCAACTGTCCCTGGCCCAACCCAAGTGTCCCTGGCCCCCGATGTGTCCCTCCCACCCAAGTGTCCATGGCCCCCCTAATGTCCCTGGCCCCCCTCCCACCCACCCACCCAAGTGTCCCTGGCCCCCATCCCACCGACACACCCAAGTGTCCCTGGCCCCCCTAAAAGTGTCCCTGGCCCCCCAAACCCAAGTATCCCTGGCCACCCTCCCACCAACCCACCCAAGTGTCCCTGGCCCCGAGTGTCCCTGGCACAAACCCAAGTGTCCCTGGCCAACCCATGTGTTCCTGCCCCCCAAAAGTGTCCCTGGCCCCCTAAGTGTCCCTGGCCCCCCTAACCCAAGTGTCCCTGGCCACCCTCCCACCAACCCACCCAAGTGTCCCTGGCCCCGAGTGTCCCTGGCACAAACCCAAGTGTCCCTGGCCAACCCAAGTGTCCATGGCCCCCCTCCCACCCACCCACGTGTCCCTGGCCCCCTCTCACCCACCCACCCAAGTGTCCCTGGCCCCCTGAGTGTCCCTGGCCCCCTCCCTAAAGTGTCCCTTCCCCCCCCTCTCCCACCCAAGTGTCCCTGGCCCCCCCTCCAGTCACTCACATCCGTTTTTGCCTGTAATTCACTGTTTGTGTCTGTGTGCGTATAGGGGAGAGCGAGTGTGTGTGTGTGTATCAGTGTCTGTGTCTGTGTGTGTGTATCTGTGTGTATCTGTATCAGTGTGTGTGTGTGTCTGTGTGTGAATCAGTGTCTGTGTGTATCAGTATCAGTGTAAGTATGTGTGTATCAGTGTCTGTGTGTGTGTGTATCAGTGTCTGTGTGTGTGTAGCAGTGTCTGTGTGTGTGTACAGTGTCTCTGTGTGTGTAGCAGTGTCTCTGTGTGTGTAGCAGTGTCTTTGTGTGTGTAGCAGTGTCTCTGTGTGTGTATCAGTGTGTGTGTATCAGTGTGTGTATCAGTGTGTGTAGCAGTGTCTGTGTGGCTGCGTGTGTGTCAGTAGCTGGGTATGTGTGTCAGTGGCTGCGTGTGTGTGTGTCAGTGGCTGCGTGTGTCAGTGGCTGTGTGTGTGTATCAGTAGCTGTGTGTGTGTATCAGCGGCTGTGTGTGTGTCTGTGTGTGTATCAGTGGCTGTGTGTGTGTCTGTGCAGGCCCTATAAGCCAGTATAGGCGATAACATTTTTAGTGGGTCACGAAAAAGAAGTTAAAAAATAACCGGGTCACGGAAAAAAAAGTTTGGGAAACCCTGCTCTATGTCTCTCTCTCTGTATCTCTCCCTTTCTCTGTCTGTCTCCTCCTCCCCCTCTCTCCCCCTCCCCCTCTCTCTCCCTCTCTCTCTCTCCCCCTCTCTCTCTCCCCCTCTCTCTCTCCCCCTCTCTCTCACCCCCTCTCTCTCCCCCCCTCTCCCTCTCTCTCCCCCCCTCTCTCTCTCCATCAATCTCTCTCTCCCCCCTCCTCCTTACCAGGACATACTTATCAATATTAAACATCTGATGAAACAGGTTATGTAGAATCAGCAAGTTTGTCCCCGCTTTAGCCATCTAATCAAATGACATCCCTATGAAGGGGAGAGGAGCCAGCTAACCCCACCCCCCTCCAGTGACCCAAGAAACGTGAGGCATATATTTGTTTTATATACCGTACTGTATGTGGCACAGAGGTTCATTGTTGTTGTTTTTTAACTAGGTTGCCCTATTTTTATGGGCCAAGAGAGAGTTATTTTTCTTTGTTTTGAATTAGTGTCTAGAGGTGTTCACATCTAGTTAAAAAAAAGTTGTTGAATTGTTATTCTCGACTTTAATACATAGCCCTCATCACAACTGTTTTGTCATATGTAGATATTTGGTAGCTTTTTCTGTGACTTCAAGATAATCAAGGTAGACAATGGGAGCTATGTATAACTAGACCCCATTCGCAAAATTGTGACAAAACCGTTGCAAAAAGACGACATCAGATTCATCAGAGGAAACAGTTTCATAGAAAACAAATAGGATTTTTGCTTCCATAAATATTGTGCGAAACAACTAAGGGATAGGGAGTGATCACAAAACCATACTAATTGGATGAAGTAGTCAAATGCATAAATGTGGTAATCAAATAATGGGTGCAAACTGTGAACTGAAAAGTGAATCAGAAAAAGTGAAGGGAAACACAAAATGGCTGTGCCCCCTAAAAGAATTCACTTAAATGCACACCATAATAGTGTAAAAATTAGCTTTTAATAAATTTACTTAAAACATATAATACCGAAGTAATGTGTAATGTGGATTAAAAAATATATTAAATCAACGCTATCTGGCAACCTTGTCGTCTGTTTATAAGTTCATACTATCCCATTTAACCACTTAATAATGGTGGGATATGAAGGACACAGGTTGCTAGGAGTCAGGGTGTTAACCCCTCTGGAGCAACGGTGAGACCCAATAATGGAGGTGTATTAATGTACACAGGTGAGTGGCCAAGGGGTGAAATTACCAAATACCTTGCTAGATCAACCAGCACTGCGCACCGTAATAGAGAAAATAGAGAAAATTTGTCCCTGAGGAAGCTCCGTTAGCTGGAGGGAAACGCGCGTTGGACGCGCAATGTTGTCAGTCTCCTACTTGGAGCTGTTTTAATGTAGTGTCAGTAGTCTCCTGGCTCTAACTGTGTTGATCCCATTAGATAGTTATTTATTTAATTCTTTAATTTATAGGGAGTGTGCCTGCTTTCCTTGCACAGTACTGCTGTGTCTGACAGGTTATGCTGCAGTGTATGTTCTACCGTTATCACTGCATCTGCCAGCTTTATCACTCTAGCACTCTTATTTTAACACACTAAAGTCTCTATTACGGTGCGCAGTGCTGGTTGATCTAGCAAGGTATTTGGTAATTTAACCCCTTGGCCACTCACCTGTGTACATTAATACACCTCCATTATTGGGTCTCACCGTTGCTCCAGAGGGGTTAACACCCTGACTCCTAGCAACCTGTGTCCTTCATATCCCACCATTATTAAGTGGTTAAATGGGATAGTATGAACTTATAAACAGACGACAAGGTTGCCAGATAGCGTTGATTTAATATATTTTTTAATCCACATTACACATTACTTCGGTATTATATGTGTAGCCATGCATAATAATGACTGCGTACATCTTCCCTGTTGGCAGTAAGTCCTGGTAAATAGAGGCCTGCCAACAGTAGTTATGGAGGTTTTCCCTCACACCCTGGTGTGGTGCCCTGTGTAAGGAAGGGAGTGGCTGTATGCTCTGAGTCCCTGGATAGTGACATCAGAGATGCGCCTGCCCCCTGAGGTATAAAGGGCACAGCACTGTCAGTTAGTTGTGTGTTAGCCAGCAGTTGTGTGAAGCAGCTGGTAAAATGTATGCTACGGCATAAAGGATTGGAGGAATACTTTTGTGACCCTAGTGCTGTAACTAGCGGTAGCAGAGTGACCAATTAAGTCTGTCTAAGCCACACTGTGTCCAGGGACCTGGCGCAGTGGTGATCTCCCTAGGAGAACGGGAATCCCACTTCAATACGGGAGGGCGTACCTGGCAAAGGGACAGCACGGAGAGATGTGCGGCTAGAGCCGGCAGCTGCATGGGTCAGTCTGCTACATCCCAATCTACAATAAAGATGTCGTGTTCAAAGAAAACCCCACTGTGTGAGTGTGAGATTACTCTGCAGTGGCAGTCACCACCGAGAAGGAGTTCCTCACCAGGACCATCTCCCTGCGGAAGCATAGATCCTGATGAGGTGGAGGCGCTGCACATGAAGTAAGTTGGACTCGTAACCACTACCTCAGATACCTGTACTGCTGCCATCCTCTATAACACCAAGCGGGAGACTCAGGAGTCCTGTTACTTGCAGGTGCACACCACACACGACCTTGTAATGGGGACCGGTTAGACCACACGGGCCAATATGAGATTGGGTGGGTCAGACAAGGGGGGTCCAGCCGTTACATTTGGAGGCGCTGCTGAGATACCTGTTAACAGGGTAGGCTTTTGCTAGGCACACGCTAGGAAACAGGGAGAGTGTCTGCTGCCACTTTGTGCTGCGTGGGACGGAGCCAGGGGTAGTCAGGGAGATGCTGGAGCTGCATGCCGCAAAGACGCCTTGGGATCCGTAAGGGGTTAGTGAGTCTGGAGCAGGGGGCTATTGCTGTTCTAGTCGCCTTGAGGTAGCGCTAGCGGGGGACGCCTGAAGGGGTAAACTGGTAACTTAGGGCAGGAATTCTGGAAGGGTCCGCACTAGGCTAGCCAACAGTAGGTCGACGCCCAAAGTACTGCATGGAAGAGCCAGAGTACTCTAGTCTCCATTCCAGACCACTTACCAAGGAGCACAGACTGGAGGAACGTGTTACAGTAGACACAGAAAGAGTGAGCCTAGCCTGAGGTAGTGCAACACGAGTCAGATCTACGTTAGGTACACAAGGTGGTGCACAAGGCATGTTTATTGTACGGATGTGGTAGCTGCCCCGCAGAGCGGAGCTCCACGTACAGGAAATCAGTGTTCAACTATCAAGAGAGACCTGTCGGAATGGAGGATCTGCACAGAGCAGAAGGTCCAGGATGGCAGGGTGAGCGAACCGTCAGAATGGAGGATCTGTACAGAGTAGAAGGTCCAGGATGGCGGGGAGAGAGAACCGTAGGAATGGAGGATCTGCATAGAGCAGAAGGTCCAGGATTGCGGTCAGAGGAAGAACACGCATATGAACTGTGCGTGGACGAAGAACAAGCTACAGAAGAGACTTTTGTGAGTTTGTTGTGGAATGGCGTGAAAGCCGTGGCTGAGCCGTGTTTATCATGTTTTTGTTCTCGGGATGATACCCCTGAGAATAATGAGCATGACAGTGTTATCCGATGGGAGGAACGAAATGGACTTTGTTATACCCCAATTAACAAACAGCCAGACGCTGCCTTCAATGGAAAAAAAGACAATACTTACCAAAATGGCGGTTCCCGCGTTCCCGGGACACCGCGTGGGCATGCTGCAGAAAGTCTTGCAACTTTGCAGTTTGCTAATTGTTGGTCAGGATTGGCACCAACGAGAAAACTCCACCCCGATGGGGAGTTTGGCGCGAAAGCTGGAGTGCGAAGAGCCATTGACCAGTACAGACCTCTGAAACGAGTGCCTCCGCTGGTGAATATGGCTGAAGTTGCTGATAAAGTGGACCAGAGTCCGTTGATTTCTACACAACCCTACTCGGCTCCAGGAGGCTTCCTGGTCATCCGTGTGAAGGGTGTGGAGACTGTGGTGTGTCTTTGCCTGCAGTGCAGACTGCCGGGCGGAGCCGTGGGCAGCGAGGCCCGATGCCCCCACTGTGGACTGCAGTACATGTGGCCCATGACCACTTTTGTACTGGTACAAGCTGTGGGAGTAGCAGGAAATGTCCCGATGCCGATCGACGAACAGCCGGGAGCACTATGGAACGAGAGTGCAGGTCCCGCGGAGTCAGAGTCAGGTTCGGTGCTCCTGACTGAGAAACCCAACCATCTGAGAGGTGATCACCGAGGAGTCCATTGCCGGTCTCCTACTAGGATGCCCAGACCGAACTGCGGGTTGTGATCCTCGGACGAGGAGTGTGCTGGGCTGTCGAGTGCGATGGTCAGAGAAAGAGACTGTCATACTATTGGTACGCCATAGAGAGATGCCATTCCCCGTGGTGTAGAGACGCGGAGTAGAGTGTCTCCAGTACCGCGACCACCCGATCGCCGGAGTCCCACTGCCGTGGTGACTAGTGGATCGGAGGGAGGTCGATCCACCCCGACCCTGCGAGGTACTAAGATGACACAGTGCCTGTCGCAGATCCAGGGGGTGGAGGAGAAGGAAGAGCGAGTCCAGAGCCAGACTGGATCGCGCAGCAGACGGGCGTTGCCAGATGTCCTCGTGGAGGAAGAGATCCCGATTGGGGATCCAACCCAAGATGGCGTCGAAGCACGTGCGTGCGCGGAGGAGATTCCGGATGACCAGAGCGGCATCGAGTGGGAGATGATCGCGCCTCTACGGTCGAGCAGCGGAAGTCGTTCACCTCCTGCCAGACGGAATGGGCGTTCGAGACGGAGAGCAAGAAACCCAGCTGCTGTTGAGAAAGAGAGACTTTGTACCGAAGCCGAGACAGGTATTGCTGGGGAGCAGGTCGTAACCCTGCCTATACCTATGGTTCGGTCCCGTCCCCAAACCCCGTCCACACCCAAGGTTAGCCCCGAGGCCCTAGCTAAAGCCCCTGTCCCCGTCACTATTTCATTCGGGTCCGGTTCTAGCTTAGGGTTGTCTGGGGGTTCCCGGGGTCCTATCCAAGAGCGGACTGGAAGCCTGGACTGGGGAACGTCTGATGATGGATCGGAGGGTGGAGGGAGGATTTCTCGACATGGGTCGATGGCCAGCGAGAGTTATAGCGCGCTGGGTATTGAGGGCGGACACTGGTCACAGAGTAAGAGCCCAGTGGGGCGATCTGAGGGTACGTCCGGGGTATCTTCGGGTGGGCCTGATGAGGAGTCAATAGAGGAGTCTATAGAACCTAGCTCCGAAGAACGGAAGGAGACTAGGTGGTGGGCCCCGTTGTATGAGGGGTATGTCGCTTGGTTCGACCGCACCCGATTTATCCTAGAAAGGGAAGGGGTGGTTGATCACTGGTGGGCTGCCGGGGACTTTGATGATGAGGCATACCTTAGGGCCCTAAGGGTAAGGTGGGATCGTTTCCAGGCAGGCCTTATTCTCCCAAAGGGGTCCGCAGGGTTGGATGACCCGGTAGAGACCGATGAGCCCCTGTCATGGGTGCTGCCGGGACGGCTGGCAAAAGTAGCTTGACCAGGACTTGCCGAGCTGAACGGGCTATTGTGGCAAAATACAGAAGGTCGCATGGGCTTGATTACCCGTATGTTCCTGAACCTCTAATGAGAGAGATAGAGGAGAATAGGGAGAGATGGCTTAAAAACGATATTCAGCACTATATCGTAGAAAAAGGGGGAGCCATTAAAGGAATTCAGGCCGAGCAGAGGGTAGCTCAACTTATGCGGGTCTGGAAGATAGGACGCAGTGTGTACATGCACAAAGTGGTGTATTGCAACGAGCGAGGGATACCACGGGAATACAGCGTGACTGTGCATGATGCCGCGGGGCGGGAGGTGAAGAAGCCGGATCCTCGACATTATCATTGAATGCCAAATTAGAGTGGTCTGCTTTTTCTTTAGCGCTCCCTGCTGGTCAGTGAGTGAGATGGGCTTGCATTATTATGTCAATGTGATGATGTTTGCCATGTTATTTGTGTGTTCTTTTGCAGTGTTTCCTGGCGCAAGGTACACCAAATTTAGGTCCCCGCCGGGACGGTGGGTATTAACCAGGGGGAGTATGTAGCCATGCATAATAATGACTGCGTACATCTTCCCTGTTGGCAGTAAGTCCTGGTAAATAGAGGCCTGCCAACAGTAGTTATGGAGGTTTACCCTCACACCCTGGTGTGGTGCCCTGTGTAAGGAAGGGAGTGGCTGTATGCTCTGAGTCCCTGGATAGTGACATCAGAGATGCGCCTGCACCCTGAGGTATAAAGGGCACAGCACTGTCAGTTAGTTGTGTGTTAGCCAGCAGTTGTGTGAAGCAGCTGGTAAAATGTATGCTACGGTATAAAGGATTGGAGGAATACTTTTGTGACCCTAGTGCTGTAACTAGCGGTAGCAGAGTGACCAATTAAGTCTGTCTAAGCCACACTGTGTCCAGGGACCTGGCGCAGTGGTGATCTCCCTAGGAGAACGGGAATCCCACTTCAATACGGGAGGGCGTACCTGGCAAAGGGACAGCACGGAGAGATGTGCGGCTAGAGCCGGCAGCTGCATGGGGCAGTCTGCTACATCCCAATCTACAATAAAGATGTCGTGTTCAAAGAAAACCCCACTGTGTGAGTGTGAGATTACTCTGCAGTGGCAGTCACCACCGAGAAGGAGTTCCTCACCAGGACCATCTCCCTGCGGAAGCATAGATCCTGATGAGGTGGAGGCACTGCACATGAAGTAAGTTGGACTCGTAACCACTACCTCAGATACCTGTCCTGCTGCCATCCTCTATAACACCAAGCGGGAGACTCAGGAGTCCTGTTACTTGCAGGTGCACCACCACACACGACCTTGTAATGGGGACCGGTTAGACCACACGGGCCAATATGAGATTGGGTGGGTCAGACAAGGGGGGTCCAGCCGTTACATATGTTTTAAGTAAATTTATTAAAAGCTAATTTTTACACTATTATGGTGTGCATTTAAGTGAATTCTTTTAGGGGGCACAGCCATTTTGTGTTTCCCTTCACTTTTTCTGATTCATAAATATTGTGCCACTTTTTTGTCTTGGTTGAGACCCAATTTTACAGCTAGGACAGTATAAGTTCCAATGGGTAAACCTGCATCACTTGTGGGGCAGGTGGAAGCCTGCACTGTTTTAGATGAATGTGCCTTCAACAGGACTCGTAAAAACCGTCCAAGTAATTGTTTTCTCTTGTGGCTTGCCAGTTTCTGGCTGAGATACTTGGGCACTGTAGTAAAAATTATCCTGAGCAGAGCCTGCATCAGCCCTTGTAGCAAAGGGATCTTAGTACCAATAATTTCCCATGGCGTTCTTAAACTAGCCATTACAACTTTTAGCTCAATTCTGATATATCTAAAGTTCTCCAGGGACAACTTCTTAACACAAAAAAAAGATTGTTAGATCCAATTGTTTGTCTTCCACTGAACAGTGGCACCAGCAATTTCAGTAAAATTGTTACATAAAGAATACTGTTCATAGCTGACAAAGCCATTGTTATTTGTTGCTGTTTCCAACCAGTGAAAATGTGGACTTTTGCAGCAATAACTGAGAGGGTTATTGCGCTGAAGTTCAAATCCATTGAAATGGTGTCATTTCTTTTCTTTTTTTTTATTCCAGTGGCACGATTCTGTGTGCTGACTGCTGATAAAATAAAAGTAAACATGAGAAAATGGTTTTGTTGTGGGGTTACAAGAACAAAATCACTTGTTATACAGGATACAAAAAAGGACACTGGGACTCTTATTGTCTTTTATTTTAGCAGAGTGGAATGGTAACAATGGGATGCACACAGATGATTCAGGAACAGGTACACGGCTCAGATTCATAGCTGTTTCCATAAATAATAGTAATCTTCAAAGGCTATTACAAAAAAAAGGTTTTTTTTTTTTTTTGTGGAAGAAGAATGAAAAATGAAGGCCCCAGATCAATACTGATAATTGGAGATGGGCAAAACGTTTGCCCAGGGTTGCAAACCAGGCCAAATTTGCCCTTTTTCAGCCGGAAAAAATCATAATCACACCCTTGTGAGAGATTGGATAGTTTCACACATCTCTGCTGATCATATTTTAAAGCGGCACTTCCCATCTATGCAGCGAACTCTGGACACTCCAAAGATACGGTGATCAGATGAAAACTGCCACTCAAGTCAGTGTGATAAATGACTGCAGAGTATAAAGAATAAGCCCATACGTAGTATGGTTTTTTTTTTTTTCTTCCTCCAGAATTTGATGGAGAGTCGGAGAGGTCCATTGACTTACATTACCACCCCAAACACTCCTTCATGTGATATGTGAAGAGATACCTGTAAACAAAACTGAATACAGGCAGTCCTCGGTTATCCGACACAATGTGTTACTCAAAATGGCGTTGTAAAGCGAAACGTTGTAAAGCGAAACACTTTTTCCCATAGGAACACTGTTTAAATGAAAGGTTCAGTTCCTGAAGGCATTTTTAACACTAAAATACACCAAATATTTTATGCAGGCAATAAGATATGCAGCACACACATAAATTATATAGTGTATATACTGTATTATATATATAATATAATAAATAATATATTATATAGTATAATATAATATTATAAAGTATAATATTATATATATATACGCTCTTACGACGCTTTGCAACGTTGTTTATGTGTATGTGTATAGATATATATATACACACATACGCAACGTTGCAAAGCGTCGTAAGAGCGTTGGATACGCCGTTTTGGCGTTGTAAAAATGAACATAGGTATGCATTGCAAAGCGTTGGATAAGCCATTCGTTGTAAAGCGAAGCGTTGTAAAACGAGGACTGCCTGTACACTGGAGATACCTGGGACATATGCTAACTTGGATATGCATGATCTATTTAAATCTTTGAGTGCTCCAAGCTATAGTCACCACGTTTATGGATTCTGGCACTCCAGGGTACCCATGACATTTCTGGGTTAATGGCTGCCGTGGTCCTATGACCTTGTGGTGACAGAGGGGCCATAGCACTCTGGTAGTGCGACCCCTCTGGCACTCAAAGGGTTAAATTATTCAAATCTCTTCAGCGTTTGGAAAAGGTTAACACCACCTTTAGGTAAAACAGGCTTAACGCCACATTATTTTAAATTACTGCAAGGTTGTGCTAACTTTGTTTCTTTGGATTATAATGTCTCTTATGGAATATCCAATGATAAGTACATTAGCTATGATATGAAATAAAGGTAAAGATAAAAATGAACCAAAGTTCCCAGCAAAAAAGGAGGCTGCGCTCGTCTGCTCCCTCCTGGATATCTTTGTTATCCACCTTCTCCCGCAGCTCCCAAATCCTCCGGCGATCACCCGGGCCAACAGTCACAAGTCTCTGCGCTCCAACTTTTTTGTTATCTAAAGATAAAAATGAACAGCTTTAATAAGATGTAGAGTAATAAAGGTTCCTCATGGGGAAATGTCTGAGATGACCCAGCTTGTAGTATCAAGCATGTAAAGGAATATAATGCCATATTTATTGTTAGGAGAGGTTAGGAGAGATCCCCAAATTACATGCACTCTATACCTCTTGATTTCTTACTAATGTAAAATGTCACTTATTATTCAACCTTTAAAAAATAGACTGATAAGACAATCAACACACATATATGAACATGTTGCAAAATAGTCCATTAAATCAATAATAAAAAGAGAAAACTGGTGTCTGTCTGTAATTACTAAATTATACTTTGTTCCACAGTGAACTAAGGGCCTCATGCAGAAAGCTCCGAAAAGCCGTTTTTCGACATTTTCTCACCAATAATGCCTCTCCAATTCAATAAGTGCCGATAAGCTGCCGAAAACACACAAAAAAATCGGCATTTTTGTTTGCCGAAAAAAACTTATCGGCAGCCGGGTGCCGATAAGCCACTTTTCGGCACTCATCTGCACTTTTTGAAACCCGCTCAATTCTAGTAGCCCCGATCAGCTTTTCGCTGCTGATCGCCGCTCACGAACTGAGATTTTCACACCAATCCGTCCCGCCAACTAAAGTTAGCAAGTTGGTGGCGGAGAAGCATCAGCAAGGGCGACACTTAGAAAAAATCAGGCCTTTTTCCTGCCTGGGATTAATGCCGAGGGTCTCCGGAGCTGATATCCATTAATACTAGCACCGGAGACCCTCGGCATGCATCCGAGGCAGTAAAAATGCATTTACAGCGCACTTCATTACCTTAGCAGCTAACCGCTAAGGCAATGAAGGGGTTAACCACCAGTGCCAGGTTTATTCTCCACAGTTTGGGACCCCCGCTGTGTTAATCCGATGGGCCATTAGTCTGTCTGCAGAAATGTCACTGAAATGTGCAGCATGTACCCAGCATGTACCTAGCCTGTACCTGAGTCATGTTGGTGATTGCCCCAGATAAGTTTTAGAATACTCGTCGCCGCACCTGTATAGCTGATGTAAATTATGTGCAACACTCTGAGTGCCGGTATCTGGGTTCTACGGTTAACCATGAGTTAACTTCTGTTGTTTATAGTACACTTTAATGAAGAATATACTTTGGAGGAACCTTATACTTTTACGGGACATGGATTTGGGGTCTGAGGACACTGGGTTGCCCCGGTGTAATTCACCCCGGGTACCGGCAAACCATGCCTGCTCACCGGGGAGAATTAAACGACTACTGGTAACTTTGGTCCCCGAACTCCTGCAAACAAAATAATTGCATTTCCACCCAAATATCCCAACTAAAACTGACACACAAGAAATCTCACAGTTCTAGGGCTAAGGGAACAGGAAAACAGGAAAAAGCAGGGGTCACTTTATTCTCCCCATGTATTATCCCTGGTCCCTGGCTTATAGAGCTACAAGGGATCCCACAGTTTCAGGGGTAACCAGAGGGCGTAACCTTTATTATGTAGCCTGGTTACCCCTACCGTCACCCACTACTACAGTATACAGTATCTGTATGCCTGCCATAGCCCGTCAATGCCTGTACACATGCGCACTAGAGTGTGAGTTGACGTATGCGCACTACCTGTGCACCGTACTTATAGCATTTTTATTTTCAGAAATGAAAGTTTGAAATCGAACGTCAAAAGATGATAGGGATGAAGTTTGATGGAACTCTAAAATCGCTATTTTGTAAACTTTGCCTTTTTTAATTTTATACAGCATTACCAGCTTCACAATTTTAACAATGTTTCACACTTTTGTTTTGGACAACACATAATGTACTGTATGTGATCGATACAATTATGTCCTCACCTGTAATAAAATTTCACAAATATTTCATGCTTTTATTCCACTTCCTGGTTACAGGGGTGTATAATGCCTTCACAAATAATGTGACACTGAACTTGCCAAAAACCATATTTTTTAATTATTTGATTTTCTTGTTTTCTATTCTACGTACTGTACAGTATTGTATTCTAAATGTATTAACCTTCGGTATACAGATAAACATAAAGATTACACACAGACAGGGTCTCAGGCATTGATAACTTTAATTAACTTTACAAACAGTTTTTTTTTTTAATTCTTCCCATTCATCCTTGCGGTAAGTATGCAAAGACAGACAGTTGCCAACAAGAATACATTTCACGCTTATTAGCTGCAAATTAAGTACTGCACAGTTTTAATTCCAAGGGGTTTAGCTCAGTCACCTCCCCCTTCATTCTGTAGAAAGCCTTCACTGCCAATACTCTAGGACAGGGGTCATCAAACTCTTAGTCCAAAAGAGCCAAATATGAGTAGCACAATGATTTAGAATTTTTCAAAGAGCCATAAATATATTTTTACACGTACGGTTGATTAACCGTCATCACATCAGGCTGCCCCCCCATCATTATTCCCCCCCATCACATCAGGCTGCCCCCCCCATCACATCAGGCTGCCCCCCCCATCACATCAGGCTGCCCCCCATCACATCAGGCTGCCCCCCCATCATTATTCCCCCCCATCACATCAGGCTGCCCCCCCCATCACATCAGGCTGCCCCCCCCATCACATCAGGCTGCCCCCCATCACATCAGGCTGCCCCCCCATCATTATTCCCCCTCATCACATCAGGCTGCCCCCCCATCATTATTCCCCCTCATCACATCAGGCTGCCCCCCCATCATTATTCCCCCCCATCACATCAGGCTGCCCCCCCCATCACATCAGGCTGCCCCCCCCATCACATCAGGCTGCCCCCCATCACATCAGGCTGCCCCCCCATCATTATTCCCCCTCATCACATCAGGCTGCCCCCCCATCATTATTCCCCCTCATCACATCAGGCTGCCCCCCCCCCCCAGGGCCGCCAAGAGAAATCATGGGGCCCGGGACAAATGAAAGGAGCAGGCCCCCCCCCCTGAACCCATAGCGTACCCCCCCCCCCCAAACCCATAGCGCACCTGCCACGAAAAAATATTTTTTAGCACGCAACTTTTACTTAACTGTTTTCTTATTGTGATACAGAAAAAAACATTACAATGCAACCTATTTATTTTTATATTTTCAACAAAAGACATGTGACTGCCTGCCTGGGTGGGTGAGTGGGTGGGTGGATGACTGGGTGGGTGAATGACAGTAGAATGACAGTTGGGTGAATGACACTGAGTGGGTGGGTGAATGACACTGACTGGGTGGGTGGGAGACACTGACTGGGTGGGTGGATGACAGTGACTGGGTGGGTGAATGACAGTGGGTTGACAGTGACTGGGTGGGTGAATGACAGTGGGTGGGTGGGTGAATGACAGTGGGTGGGTGAATGACGATGGGTAGGTGGGTGAATGACGGTGGGTGGGTGGGTGAATGACGGTGGGTGGGTGAATGGGAGACAGTGACTGGGTGAATGACAGTGACTGGGTGGGTGGGGGAATGACAATGTGCGGGTGGGTGAATGACGGTGGGTGGGTGAATGACGGTGGGTGGGTGGGTGAATGACAGTTGAATGAATGACAGTGGGTGGGTGGGTGAATGAATGACAGTGGGTGGGTGCGTGGGTGAATGAATGACGGTGGGTGGGTGAATGGGAGATAGTGACTGGGTGAATGACAGTGACTAGGTGGGTGGGTGACAGTGACTGGGTGGGTGGGAGACACTGACTGAGTGAGTGGGAGACAGTGACTGAGTGGGTGAATGACAGTGACCTTGACAGTGACTGGGTGGGTGAATGACAGTGGGTGGGTGAATGACAGTGGGTGGGTGAATGACAGTGGGTGGGTGGGTGAATGACAGTGGGTGGGTGGGTGGGTGAATGACGATGGGTGGGTGGGTGAATGACGGTGGGTGGGTGAATGGGAGACTGTGACTGGGTGAATGACAGTGACTGGGTGGGTGAATGGCAGTTTGAATGACGATGGGTGGGTGGGTGAATGACGGTGGGTGGGTGGGTGAATGACGGTGGGTGGGTGGGTATAATGGGAGACTGTGACTGGGTGAATGACAGTGACTAGGTGGGTGGGTGGGTAGGTGACAGTGACTGGGTGGGTGGGTGAATGACAGTGACTGGGTGGGTGGGTGAATGACACTGACTGGGTGGGTGGGTGAATGACACTGACTGGGTGGGTGGGAGACACTGACTGGGTGAGTGGGAGACACTGACTGGGTGAGTGGGAGACACTGACGGGGTGACAGTGACTGGGTGGGTGACAGTGACTGGGTGGGTGACAGTGACTAGGTGGGGGACAGTGACTGGGTGGGTGGGTGACAGTGAGACAGTGACTGGGTGGGTGACAGTGACAGGTGGGTGACAGTGACTTACCTTGACCGGGTGGGTGCAGTTTGCTGCCGGACTCTTTCCCCTCCTGCCCCCGATATCCCTGCGGCAGCTGCCCGGGAGGGGAGGTGGGTTTGGGGGTGCGGGAGCTGGGCGCGGGGGGGAACCAGGGGGAAGCAGGCCGTAGGATTAGCTGGTACTTCCCAATCCGTCCCACGTTGGGAGCGGGGGGGGGGAGGGGCCGCCGCAGGAGGAGCTGGTACTTCCCCCCTCCGTCCCACGTTGGGAGTGGGGGGGGGGGAAGAGCGGCCCTGACCAGCGCATGCGCGCCGGGACCTGCGCGCCGGGACCGCTGGGGAATTGCCGCCATTTTTCGCCACGCGCTTGCTTCTGCATCGTGTTGTTCAGCTAGTCTTGGCTGATTGGAGGGTGGCAACCTCCTACCTAATTGTAGCTCACCCCCTCCCACATTTAAATGGTTAAGGGCTCACTCCATAGCATCTCCCACTCAGGGGAACTTGCTGGCTTGCAGTATGGTTGTGACAACTCTAATACAGAGTGCTTTTCCTGGTAATGTACAGGTTAATAAAAGCTTCAATCAGACTTACAACTTTGCAACTAATATTGACAGATTTACTATAAATCATTCTTCCTGTTAGTACACAGGTTATTAAGAATTTATATTAGCGTTAGGGACCCCTGAATTGTGGTCTGCCGTGCAGTTGGCTCAGGGGCTTACAACAATTTTGGCCAAAAATGTTAAAATAAAAGACCATTTTACTTGATATTTATACATATATATTTAGGCACTGTACCGTGTATGAGTTTCACTGGATGTGCTAAAACTGAGCTCTGTCTGTGTTTTATGTACTGTCTCTGATTTTAAATATATATTGCCATGCTCAGTAGCACTCCTCTGTGACACTCATATGCTTATATATATGTTGTGGTTATTTTGGGGGTTCAATAGGAGCTTGTTAGGTGTCCAGTATGTTTTACTATTCTTACTGTATACAGAAATATTACACACACAAACACGACATCTGGGAGTGATAACTTTTATTCATTTAACAAACAATTTTAACAGCTGACAACAAGAATACATTTCATGTTCAAAAGGGTTTTAAATTCCATGGGGCTTAGCTGAGTTACCGGGTGTAAACGACAGCTACAGTACTGAATGCATCTTCTAAGGGGTTTTTAATTCCATGGGGTTTAGCTGAGTCACCGGGTGTAAACGACAGCTTTTTAGGCAGGTGAGCGCAATCCATTTTAGGAAGAGGCTGACTTCCTGCCTCGGTAGCCATGTTGGTAGAGGCAGCGAAGTCAGAAGGCATCTATGTTGGAGATCCTAATAGAAGAACAGTAGTATATAGTAATTAAAGACAGACACCATTTTTCTCTTTTTATTATTTATTTAATTGGCTTTTTTTGCAGCATGTTTATATATGTATCGAGTGTCCTTTCATTCTATTTTTTAAAGGTTGAATTAAAAGTTAAATGTTACAATAGTCAGCAATCAAGGATTATAGAGTGCATGTTATTAGGGCCTTTCTCCTAACCTCGCACTGGAGATTGTGCTTTACAGTTATTATTGTCCCTTAGTGCAACTATCTCAGTGGAATTATAGGTCGAGTGAGCACCTCGTGTGACACCTTCCAGCGCCAGAAGTCATTTTACCGGCCTTTTTCTGGAATGGGCTGTAAGGTCACTTCCAGGGCCACAATGTGTATTATGGAGTAGCACCGCTTAGTAAATATGGCCCGTGATCCTCTCACATTCATCTGAGAAGAGGTAATTGTCTTAACAAGGTTAAATTAAACGTCTTCTTTTCATAACAGGGAGTTACAGATGTAACAATGTCTACCGATCACGGTATCAGGGTAAGGTGTAAGATTCCACACACGGCAAGACTTAGTGTACTGCAGGCTCTCTGTGGGAAGCCTACGAAATGATATCCTGTGGTTAGGTGTTTTTTATTTTATTTTAATTGCAATTTCAGTATCTGTCAGCCAGGTGGCACAGGGAATATCTTTGTCAATGGCCGTGGTGAGGCATATGTGAAATGCATACTGTACTGTCTGTGCATTCCAGGGAGATGCCTACATACACTGTGTGCTTTACGTACTGTAAATGTTACACCGTGGAACACTTGTATTTGTGTCACGGCTGGTTGAACAGTTGTCTACACATGCGTCAGCACACATTTTAAAGATTTCCTTTTTAGCTTCATATTTAATCAGTGTACACCTGGCAGGATCGCCGCCAGGCTCCGCCCCCAGCACGCGTCACGCGGCTGTACCTCTGGCATTCACAGACCGCTATCTGTGCGCACGCAGCTGCGTAATGCTTCATCCGTGGAGGCGCGCTCCCACAGTATCACCACAGCACACACTCTCTCTGGCGGCGAACCCATTCTGCGCCGCGCTCCTCGTACGCGCGCACGCCGCGCGGCAACGAACACTAGCAGCATCAGCTTTGTTACACCTGCAGCCAATCCTGCACTACCCTATCGGCTGGTGGCTTATGTGTGAGGTCATCATCTGCTGGTTCCTGATTGGTGCTTTCCCCTTTAAATGCCTTCCTGTTTCACTTGCACTTTGCTGAACATAAACACTGTTGTGCTGTGCTCGCTGCTTCCTGGATCCTGTCTGTTCCTGTGCCTTGCCTGACCCGTGTTGTGACCCCTGCTCGTACCTGGACCTGTCTCTTCTCTACCCCTGGACTTCGGCTTTTTATTGGAACCCGGCTCTCTCCTCTCCTCGACCACGGCTTCGGATAACGACCATTCTTCTCTCTCCAACCCCGGATCACGGCAAGTACCACGGCTTCCCCGAATACTCCTACCCCGACCCAGCTCCACGAATCCGACTACGCATTCCGGACCTGGCTCTGTGGTTGTAGGGCGGCGGTTTATATACATCCCCACATCAGCCCCACGGTCTAGTCCTGTTTGTGGTGAGCGCAGCGTGACTACACTAAAACACCCTCCAACCCAATACCCCGCCCTCCATCATGCATATTCTAAAATAAAAGATCTGCTCTTGTGTAGTGCGGGCATTACTTGGCTTACTATTGTGTTTGTGTGGGGAGGGGATAGAGCTGCAGTATGTGTTACCAATTAATCAGTATAGTCATTAGAGAACTCACAGCATTAATGACACAACAGAATGTATCTTAAAATGTTGACTCAGATTGTGGTGTGTTGGTGCAAACAAAGAAAAAAAACTAACGAGTGCTAAGCACTATTACATTAACATTCTACATAGCTTCACCCATTTCAATTAAACACCTCTCGCCCCTGTTCTGCCATTTTATTGTCACAATACCAAAAATAACAGAAAGTGGTACTTGAAAAATAAATATTTATTAAGTGAGGTAAGATAGTATTGTGCAGTTACTTTAACTATAAAGTAAATATTATTTAAAGAGTAGCTTGACTTGCCGTGGAAACACTATGGGGTTAAGCATTATTGGGTTAATACTGATTATCACATGTGAAGTATCCCTTGATATACTCGTAAATAGTCACATACTAATTGCAGCTGTGGCGTCAAGAAAGAAGGAAGGCATTTGTGGATTCATGGAAATTGCAACAATTTGATGGGAATTCCATTTAAGATAAAGGGGAGTACAGTCGTCATGCAGAGAAGTCCAGTCCTGGTGAAGGGATGTCTACTTAGGATGAAGGAAAGTCCAAGCCCAAGGGGGATTATATGTTTCCAAACATGTTCTATTTATGCACAAACATGATACTGAGGCCATGTGGCATGTAGAACTCATTGTGATAAATTATCACCTGTGTTTGTGTTAACACTGAGTACTGTACTTCTTTGAACCTTTTCTGCATCTTTTACCATTTCCACCCAAAAAAAACAGGTTTTAATGTCAAACAAAGCCATGTAGGTTTTAATATCCGTTAAAGGCAATGCTCTACTCCTAGCTTATTTAATTTGGTCATATTGGAGGTTTAAGGGCTTGTCTTAAGTATATTTTTGCTCTCTGTTTTTCATATAGGGTGACGGTGGCCATGTTGTCAGATCTTTATTCATAAAGTATAATCCAGCTAATTATTGCCAGAGAACTCTCCGAGAACTTGTCCAACCTGAGTTGATGACCATAGAAATGGAACCAGTATACTATGTGTCACGGGAGACTCCTGTGGCGGGTAGGATCTCGGTGGCCGGAACAGCAGGAAGCGAAGTAGGGGTCACAAGCAGGGGTCCGAGGCAGGCGGCAGGTAGCGAAGTCAGGTAACAAGCAGGGGTCCGAGGCAGGCGGCAGGTAGCGAAGTCAGGTAACAAGCAGAGATCGGCAACAAGGAGACACGAACAGGACAGGCGGGGCAGGACAGGTCCGGGAGCAGGGACTGAGAATGGGGAGCAGGGACTGAGACCGGGGAGCAGGGACTGAGACCGGGGAGCAAGGAACAAACAGGGACAAACCAGATTACTAGCAAGGGCCTTTACTGTGAACAGACTATAATACAGGTACAGGTACATAAACAGATCAGGATCAAAGACAGAGGCATGTGATAGGAGTCTGACTTGAAGCAAAGGCAAAAGCAACAGACAGGAAGCAAATCTATATGGACAGAGACAGGAGCAACAAGAAGACAGACAGGCAGACAGAGGAACCCAGAGGAAACAGAAGACAGCAGCACACCCAGTGGACAAAGAAGAACTATGGCTAGGCAGGAGGTCTAGGAGACCCTGACATTACTCCCCCCTCTCAAGAGCGTTCTCCGGACGATCCTCCAGGCTCTTCAGGGAAACCTTGATGGAAGGCCAACTTAATGTGTACGTCAAGTGCTGATGGGAAATCTGTGAGAGGTGCATTTATCCTCATCACAAGAGCATTGGCATCAGCATCAAGAACATTAGGCATAGCAAGGAACTTCACCCGGGATCCGTCTAACGTCATAGCAGGGGCATCGGGAACAGATACATCAGGCTCTTCACATGCGGCAGAGAGGACATATTCACTTTCCGTGGTCTCTTTTGTGACCAATATATCTCTTTTAGTTTTGGAATCTGGAACTTCCCAATGGATACGTTCAACTCCTTTGCAGAGGCATCGACATCAGGAATGTGGGCATCAAGGACGGGTGCAGACTTTTCACATGGGTAAGTGGGAACATAGAATTCACGCTCCATGGTCTCCTCTTGTGACTGCCGTTTCGTGGTATCACCTAAATTCTCATTAAGACCAGCTATTTGATTTTTTAGCTC